>NW_004524842.1:1139485-1153873 GCF_000260255.1 Octodon degus
ATATATATATTTCAGGGACAAAACATAGTAGATGACCAAACAAGAAGTAGAAAGGTATGAGGGCATGGGAGGCACCAGTGATGACCTCAGAGACTCATGCATTTAGAAACAACATGATGAGGCAAGGGTATTGGAGTCTAAATTTCAGGTAGAAAACAGCATGGGTTGATCCAAGAAAAGTAGAAAGGGTGGTTCTGGTTAGGCCTGTGTGCCACAGAAAGGACAGTGTTAAGAACATAAATGGATCATGCAGGGAGTGACAGAGACAATGAACCTGGAGGAACAAGTCATAAGGCAGAGTGAACGACAGGCAGAGTGCATTCAGGAATCTGGACAGGGCATGTGAGGGTCCAAAGTGGGATTGTGAGGTTGAGATTGAGAATAGAGAATCATGATTAATTTAAGAGCTCTCATTTTCCAAAAGGCTGGGAGGAAAAATATTGAAACATGTGGGGCCAAAGGATGGATCCCCGACCACTGAGAGGACAGAGGTGAGATCCTTGGGACATTTGCTGTACCCTGGCCTAGATCAGCAATGAAGGCTCTGGAGCTCAGCCTCCCTCCCCCAGGCCAATGTCTTTGCCCACTGCTGCCATGACTTAGGGTGGGTCCAGACCCGAGAAAGCTGGTAGCCTAGGCACAGGAAGGGAAGGAGGGCAGGTCCAGTAGTAGAAAAGGAAAGAGGCCCACAGCCGAGAAACAAGGGAAAGGTGTTAAGTCAAGAACAGGCTGTGGACTATTTGCACCTGCTTCCTGCCCACTGCCTATAAGACAGCCCCCTTCCCATGCTGCTCAAGCCTCCTTTCCCTACAGCACACAGATTAGGGTTTGTGCCCTTGAGTATCCCACCAAGGATGGTGTGGGCAAAGAGGGATCATTTGTGTTGCTAGTAAAGAACCCAGACAAGACTTTTCCAGCAGTAAGAGGGATTCAATCACTGTCACCCCAGCTCTCCCAGATCATTGCTTGTTTTGTTCAATAAACATTTGTTGTAGACTGTGAAGTGTCCGGGACTGCTGTAGGGACTGTGCACTGGATCCTCCCTATAAGTGTATTATATTGTAGTGAGTGAGACAAAAAAACACACAAAAAATAGTTATAGAACATTGTTCAGGTCCACAGGAGAAATAGAGAAACACCTCACCGGCATCACGGGAAGGGAGCAGTGGACTTCCTGCTGTGGACATTGAAAGACCCAGTGTAGGAGATGGCCATGAACTGGGCTTTGACAAGAAGCAGAGACTGTCCACTCGAGGAGAGAATGGACAGAAAACCTCAGAAATAGGTAAGCTCAGGCAATACTGAACAGATTGGCTGTTTTGCTGTGAAAACCATGAAGTGAGGGTCAGGAGCATAGAGTCAAACCACGTGCCCAGAGGACTTGAAATGCCAAACTATGTACGTGAAGTGAATTCTATCAGCCACAGCAAGCTGCCAGGTCATTCTGAGGAAAGAACTGTATTTTCAGTAAGGTATTTTTTGCTTAGAACTAACCCTAAACCATGATGAATGTCTCAATCCTTAGTCGTCCCCTGCCGCTGTAAATGCCAATACTTATTTCTAAGCGCGCAAGAACCCAGTTCTGCACTGAATGTAGTGCAATATTGGCTGATTCAAGCTTTCCCTTTTTTCTCTCACAGAAATGCCTTTTGTGCTTCGCTGATAAGTCTAAAAGGATAGGAGTTCAGCAGGTGTCAAAGCTAAGCCATATTTGGGGACGTTGAACATTAGAGAAAATTAGAGCTTAATAATATAAATGAAGGATTGTCATGTGGCAAGCACAATGAAATATTCATCCCATTCATAAGATTCACGGAAATACAATAAAAGTCCTACAGGGACAACTTGCAACGTGGGAGAAATGTGAGTGGTGCCTTCTGATCTCGAAATGCATTGCGTTGGTCTTTAAATAGAACACATGGAAGGCGAGAGTGATCTTTTCAGAAGAGGAAAAAGGAAAGGCACATGAGGCCAGGCTTCTTGATGCCTGAAAACAAAGCTCCAGCTGTCACCGGAAAAGAAGCCTGGCCGTGGATCTCAAGACAGACTGAGGAAAAGAAGAGAAAAGACATCAGGTAAGGCAAATGATATTGTCCTCCATAGGTATTTCCTTTCATTGATTGGATGGGAATTACTGTCCTCCACAATCTAGATGCCCTCGTCTCTGTTGAGGCTACTGAGCATCTGTTTCACCCCAAATTCCTTCTATTCATCCTATCACTTTTCTCTAGTCTCCATGATTGGAAACTGAATGTCCTAGGTGCCACCAGTGTGTAGGCAGCAGAGGTATCCCACTAGTCCTTACAGTATAAGAGGCATGGTTCACATGGGCATCCAGGCCCCTAGAGAGGTCTCCTCACTGCCCTAGCATTCCTAGGCTTCTTTTTGTCCACCTCTCTGGCACCTTTCATCATCAGCCCCTGGATACTTAGCCCAACATTCTCTGCATAGGAAGCAGCTTGAAGAAGTGGCACCATTATCGAGATTTTTCAAAGAAAGAAAAATGATCCCTGTAAATGATCCCTAATCCTCCAGCCTTAAAGCCCCACAGAGTTGCTAGGTAGCATGTCAGTGTGGAAAACGGTGCCTTCCCTGGCTCCATGCCTCCCTTTTGTTACTGGGTCTGAGGTAGCTCGGCTTATGCACAAATCACAAAATGCTTCCTGGGAGTCTCTCTTTTCCCTTCTTCCCAAGAAGTAGGCTAGGGAACGGATGCCTTTCTACCCCAGCATCTGCATTGCCTGTGTGTCTACCACCTCCCTAACCTTGCATGCTAGCTTTAAAAATATTAAACATCAAATACACAGAATCTTTAAAGAGTACACATGCACTCATATACACTTGCTGCCTTTCTCCTTGTTTTAGCCAAGTTTGTGCAGCTATAATAGAGTGCACTGGACTGAGTAGTTTGTAACGAACAGAAATTGATTGGCTCATGGTTTCAGAAGCTGCAAAGTATAGGTCAAGGGGCAGGCTTCTGAAGAGGGTCTTCTTTGCTGTTTCATCCCATGGTGAGGGCAAAAGTTGAGAGGAGAGAGAACAGAAAAGGAAAAGGAAGAGAGAAAGCAGTCATGATCCAAACACTGCCTGAGCTCTACCTCCGACACATTAAGGATCAAGTTCCCAACCTGAGAACTTTGGGGGCCACTTTCAAACTACAACACTCTATCTTCCCCAAAATGCAAATGCTCTTGTGTGTATCAGCTTATGAAACTCATTGAGAACCACAAGCCGTCTAGCTCCACAGACAGCCTACTGTAAATTCCACAAAGGGCTTCTCTCAGTCCCTGCTACGTGATATATAGATCCTTCCCCCACCTTGCCATAATGCTGGTTTTACTTAGTCGTTTATAGCTCAAAATCAGTTTCTACAATTGGCACTCCTCTGGTGTCAACTGTTGAAATCTGTTTGCCAAAACACTGTCTCATCCGAAGCTCCAATTTGTGTCTGAATTGCTCCTCTTTGTCGTGAAAGGACAGTTTACCATTTTGGTCCAAGAACTGGTTTATGAGTGTTTATATAGCAATTTGTAAAATAGCATTTTAAGATGACTTCAGAAGATAACTGTCAGGATAATATTTGCCTCCTACAGAAGGATGAATTGGAACAGGCATGCGCTTTGGCATTGGATAGGCATGGGTTTGAATCTCAGTTTTGTCATTTATTGACTGTGAGGATTTCACTCCTCTGTGTCTTAGTTGTAAAATACCTCCAATAAAATATTGTCATGAGGATTAAATTAAATTAAATAGCATGTGCAAGGCTTAGAGTTAAAGTGACTCTGTAAATGTTGGCCACCATTATTTATATTATTACTATTAAATAAATTATGCTGCCTCAGGCTATGAAGAAAAACATTTCTAAACACTTAGGGTAAACTAGGAATTGTTTGAGCATGGGACTCATGCCACTTTTCTGTATTTCCACACTCACAGCAGACATCATTAATCAATAAGCATACTTTCTCACTGAGGCTACATTTGGCCTAAGACTCCTAAAGCAGACACTAGGGCCATTTATTTAGAAAACAAAAACCCTGGAGACATAACTAACTACATTTGAATATTAGGCAATGAATCCCATGTAATAGTTGAGATAAAATTATACTAAGATTACTTCACTAAAAATTATTCATTGTTCATTTGAAATTCAAAGGCAGCTGGAAATCTTCTATTCTCCTTGCTAACCCTTGTGGTCTACATCTGAGTTGAAATTGACTTGCTGTCCTTAACCTGTGTATAAATCATGATTTGGGGCTATTCAATCATTAAAACTCAGTTCTATCTAGTACTACAAGTAAAATCTATTAGCCTATATAGCTGGGAATTCCATCTAACACTAGTGTATTCAAGAGCTCAAACAATGGCTGGAGTCTCTATCCCTCGATCCAGTTCTCAGGCCAGCTTCTCTTCACAGCCAAATTCTCTCTACCTAACAGAGAAGAGGGCTCACCCAGTGGCAAGTTTATTTATTTCCAATTTAATAACTAGGGAATTTCTTTCTCCCAATGTCTTTATATAATACAGAGAAATTTTGTTTGGCCTAGTGTGACCTGTGCCTGCCTCTAATCTTATAACTGTTTCCATCAAGATGGACCTACTGGGCTGAGGAGATGGTTCAGTGGAATAAGCGCTTCCCTGGCAAGTAAAAGGGCCTGAGTTCAGTCCCCAACTCTTCAAAAAAAAAAAAAAATGGACCTACCTACCTGGATCACAGGTCTATGAATTATGGTTTTTTGACAAGTTAACCTACCAGGATCACTGGGCACTGGAGTGGTGATTTTACCCAAAAAAGCAGGGAACCTGAGAAAAAAAATCTAAGTGTTCCATTTCCATGCTGTATTGTCTAATTCACAGAATTAGATTAAGACTTTAATGTACAGGTCAAAATATGCTATCAAGGCATTAGAGCACTTGGGAATAGCAAAAAAAACAAGAAAGATGGAGAGAGAGAGAGAGAGAGAGAGAGAGAGAGAGAGAGAGAGAGAGAGAGAGAGGAGTGATTGGCAGTGACAGTAAGAATTGCTAGTAAGTGCTCCTTAGGGAAGCATTTTTGATTCAGTACTGGTTTTCAAACAGTTTTGAAGAATGGAAAAAGCCCATGTTTTCCTCATGTTTTTGAAGTAACTGTCTGTCAGTATCCAAAGCAAAGGGCTGGCTGCAAAGGACCTTAAAGAGTGAGTGCTCTTCCAGTATTTATAGCTGCATAATGCAGACAGCATACACAAGGGCTGTGGAACGAGGCTGTCAGGGGCTAGATCCAAGCTCCTCCCCTTGCCTGCTCATGAACTTGGGGACATGGCCTAATCAGATAGGTCCAGCTCTCCTGCACTGAGGTGACTTGCTGTTGGGATAAAGGCCCATCTCTAGGATAGGCATGGGTCCCTCTGACTGGCATGTCCACCAAGCAAAGGAACTCTCCATTAAGGGGGGGTTGGGAAGGGTAGGAAATAAAAATACATAGGTTGCCCTATCTGCATTGCTGGGTAGAATTCCAGAATTCTGCAGGATATTTTCTATGCACAGAAGATGCTTGATCTAAAAGGAACATACTCAAAAACATTACATTGAGAAGAACTGGATGATGGAGCTTAAAGACCTGTTTACCAAAAGTGGCAATATTCAAGTGTGGCTTCAGAGTGTGAGTACAAGGGAACCAACAGTGTAGAGGCAGCAGGCCAAACAAGTACAAGGTCATGAGCATGTGTGGTAAAAATCTCCCAAACTTCTTTGACTTGCAGACTTCCTAGGTTCACTGGCTGCATCCTCTGAAACTCTCCTAGTCTGTTTTGAAAGGCAAATATACAAATAATTAGATGTTTAGATTTTTTAAAAATTAAGAATCAAAGCAGATACTACCACCACTTCTGATGATGTAAATATGCATCATTATGACATCCAAGGGGGATCCCTTGGGAGGTCTTAGTGGTTGGTCTGTCTGGGCTCTGTGAGAAGTGTTCAAAGAGCCAACTGAAGTGATGGGTGGAGAATGGCAATGAAACAAATTAGAAGACCAGAAAAAGCCAAAGGGACCTGGACCAAAAGTCCTACATGCCTTGCAAGGCACGTGATATTATTAACAAAAGTGAACCAAAGAAAATCTTCAAGTAGAGGCTGGATGAGTAGCGACACTGCTACACTTTCTCCCCTTAAAGGTGACCTGCTTCTGAGGAACAGAGTACACAAAATGATGGGATGCCTCCCTGAGATGAGTTACAGGGAGACTGTGCCCTCTGTCCTGCTAGCTCTCGCCTGCCTCCTCAAATGCTCACTCCAGTGGGAGTCAGCTGCCATGTGTGAGCTGCCTTCTGAAAAGACCTAGAAGTCATGGAACTAGAGAGGACTCAAGCCAACATCTGCGGCAAACAGGCTTAGTCTAGAAGCCCTCAGGGAATCAAATCTTACAAGCAACCACACTAGCAAGATTGGAAGCACATTCTCCCTCAGTAAACCCCTTAGATGAGACTGCAGTCCAGGCAACACTTTGTGGCTAGCGCTGCCAGAGACTTGAAGCAGATCTAGTCCTGCTACCCTTATCCTGACTCAGATGCTGTGAGATAATAAAGGTTTCTTGTTAGAAGCCAGCAAAATCTGGGATAATTTGCCCAACAGCAATGTATAACTAATATAACAGCTCTTTTTAAAGCTGTCAATCCATGCCTGGTACTTTGTTAAGCACTGAACATGCATTAATAATGCCTTCCAGTCTGCAGGAAGAACTGTGTGCGCTCATTTTATGAATCAACATCTTGAGTTTAGATACGTTAAACTCTTCCAAGCTCTCTGAAGTGGGTAAGGTAAGATGCTGAGTTTAATCTTTCTTACATCAGATGCCAGCTCAGAATCGCTAAACTGTACATTGTCTTCCATAAAGCAGAGAGGAGGGGCATAAAGGAGGCAGAGAAGTCAGAGAGACATAGGCTTCTAGAAGACCTCTCACTAAATCTACAGAAAATTGGAGGAGAGTATGAACTGATAACTTTATTTCACCTTTAAAGACTATTAAATGTAACACACAGTAATGGAATTAGTGGCCTTATTAAAACATTTACTCACACATTACTACTCGATAAAGTTATGAGTTAATAAACCTTTTTACACTTATAAAGGAAACAACAAACCATTTATCTGGAAGAAAATCATTTGTTTGCATGAGCTCTTAGGTTCATTTCAGGATACACTAGAATCTTTAAAAAGCCTATTAGAGACTTTGGGGGAAGAGAGATTTACAAGCCTTGAAGTCCCCTAGACTCCAGAGGAATGCTGCCAGGTGCCCTTCGTGCCAGCTTCACCTATCCACCACCCACCCATTTCTTGTGCCCACCCTTCATCTGCTCATGCAGCAGAGTTCTGGGAATGCCCTTTTTAGCCAAAAATATCTTGAGAGTTGCCTAAGAAGGATAGTAGGCCTGGCAGGAGTGCAAAAATGGAGAGGGAAAAAACAACAACAAAAAATGTCTGCTCTCCTGTCGTATGGGTGCAATACAAAGCCATCTTTCAGAGATGATCTGCAGGTTTGGCATGGCAGGGAGAAGGCTAAGTACCTGGTGGCAGGAGCGGGAAGGAAGACCTGGGCGTATCTGAGAAGCTGTCTTGTGTTTTTCCCAGTGAAGGGTTACATACACGTTTATCAGTTCTGCTTTATCATTTCTCCTTCCTTCCATCCATCCATCCATCCATCCATCCATCCATCCATCATCCATCCATTCATCCATTCTTCTTTTCCCTTCAACTTAGAAACTCCTCCTTCCCTCTTTAAAAATGGCCATCAAACAGTCTCCCAGAGACACCCTAGAACCAGCCATGTATCATAAATGAAAGGCATAAGGAACTTTTGACACTCTAGGATAATGAGAGAGGGGAGGAAGTGTTGGGAAGGCAAAACTCATCAAGATGTGGTACAAAATGCATGGGAGTGTCAATTTTACAGTTGAAATTATATCCAACAGTTAAGGACACGTTTTCATCCATAGAAGTTATCTAAATGTGTAAACATAATGCACAGCATATGACATACATTGCTTGAATAAAAAGTGGCCCAAAATTTAACAGTTGTTAAAATAATAAGCTATGTTTCCTCTTTCTTGAGTGAATGCTTCATTTTCATTTCTTAATATTAAAGGAGGTCTGAGACTTGGCAGAGGTGCAGCGTCTCTCTCTGCTTCCTTCCCCATCTCCTTTCATTTAAAGCCAGCACCCCCACGGCACCGACACATCCTGTAGAAATCAATTTACTGCAGTGCTGGAACTGGCTCCCAATTTGGTCCTCACAATGACTCTTAGAAGGTTTCTGCCTTTCACCGAGGAAACTGAGGCGTAATGAAATGAAGCAATTTGCCCCATGAGGAAGTTACAGGGCAGAGAGCCAGCCCAGGCAGTTTGACTCCAGCACCTCCCCTGAACCCGAGTGCGGGTCACACTGAGATCGCAGGTCACACTGAAATCTTTCCTGCCATTTCCAGGGTGATCTACCCCAGAAATGTGTGCTGTCAGGAGATATTAGCAGAACCGGAACCACACGCATAAGGCTGCCGTCTCAAAGGGAGAATCAGACACTATTGTGTCCCCAAAGCCTAGCTCTGCTGCTAACACCAGGCAAACTAAAATAAATTTTAGTCACATTAAATTTCAAATGATTGACTTCAACTTAACTATTCACAAATACTCGGCCAAAGTCATGACCTGTAGGCCTATTAATTCTCTCAAAGGCGCAAAGCTAAATGGCCAGAGAGAGATATTTGTTGTCGGTACTGTTTGAGACGAGGTTCCCTCTAGGAAGCAGGTCATGAGTGCATTTTGATAGGTGACCTCAGGGAGCAGGAGTGGGCAGTGGGAGAGAGACAGACATGAAAAGGGACAAGGAGGATGTGGAGCTCGTCCTGAAGTGGGTCACTCAGTGGGCAGTAGGGTCATGATCCCACCTAGACTCTGGGAGCCAGGTAGCCCATGCCTCAGAATTGCCCAAATGCACGACAAAAGAGAGGAGCACTTCGACCAGGAGATGCAGCCCCCACTCCACCCCAATATGACGGCATCCTCCCTTCCAGGCTCACCTGTACCTGTATGAATGCCAAGTGAGTTCCAACAGATACCGGGAGAGCCTTGGGTGGAAAGTAAGAGGCGCTGACGCAGTGAAAGCTGGCAGGCGGTACGAGTGGGAAGCAGGTTGCTAGAGCACTCGCTAGAGAAGGAGGTGGGCTTCAAGGAGGCGAGTCACAGGGCGCCCGTGTGGGCACCAAGCACTGGAGGCTGGAGGGAAGGAGAGGCATGGGTTGCAGTGGGGAAAGACTGCTGGAGTCGTCTACTTCCAGTCTTAGCATCATTTGAAAAGTATTTTTTTTTTTTTACTCAGATCAACAAGCAAGAGATCCAGTTGTGTTATAAACTCTCTTTTAAAATGCAAATAACATAGAGGTCCAAGGTTAATTCTGTGGTCATTCAACCCACTGTGAAAGCGTTAATGGGATTCCCTATTTAAAAACCTAAGGAATCATGCTGGGAAGCACGAGTTCGAATGGAAGATGCTGGGAGGAGTAGAAAAGAAAATGATGACTGTCTTCTCCTATTCAGTACATGTGAAGCAGGGTGTTCTGCCACACCGTGTAAAGCATGTGTCACGTATCATGTGTCAGTGTAACCAGAAGCCGCGCCACTGAACCAGCCTATGTTAGGACCCAGCCGTCTTTTCTAGATCTCTTACAAGAAGCATAAAAACACTAAATATAGAAGAAGTGGAAGATGACATGTCCCTTATATCTTTGCATAAGTTTTCTAATTTTTATCAGTGCTCCAGTGAAGACATTTCGTTTCCGTGAGGAACACTGAATTATATAGCTAATCTGGAGCCTAGCAAAAGCATGACCTCATGTTTTAGTAACCTGATTGTTTCAAGTGTGTGGTGTGCGAGGTGGGAGAGAGGAAGGGGAATAGGATCCTTGACTGATGCTTATCAGAAAGGATTCTGTTCCAAGAGTCTGAATCTCTGGACCTGTGAGTGGGAGAAACACTGGCTCCACCATCAAACAACATTGACAGCAAATTCCAATAGAATGTGTGTTGGGGACAGGCACTACTCCAAGCACTTTTAATTACAAAGCAGGTACTATCACTACAAGCATTTTGCAGACAGGGAAACAGAAACATAGAGACAACAAGGAACTGGTCCAAAGTCACACAGCCAGTGGATTTTGATTCAAAGTTGGGCTGTCAGCTCCAAAGTCCAGGTCTTAAGTTTTGTTACTATTGAGGTATGATCAAAGAATACAGCTAGGTATGGTGGGCTATAAAGGGCTCAGGTCAACAACTTCTGACATTGCCAGTCCTACGGATGACCCACTACTATTATGGACTATTGGACTATATTGGAATATTTTGCTGAATTCACGTACCTACAATATTTAAATGATGATGGAATACCCTCCTCTGACAAAACTAAACAAAAAAGGGGATGCAAATGAATGACCATTTTCTATCTATATATTGAAAATAGGATAGATATATAGCTACATTCTCTTAATTCAGTGAATAAGATTTGTTGTAATAGTGTTTGTGGACAGGATGTCATGTCTGCATCTTGTACAATGAATAACCACTGAGACAACAACAACAAAAAAATAAAGAATACAATTAATTTTAAAGATTTATTATAGTAAGGATACGCCATTAGTCCCCCTCTACATACTCCCTCTCCTCACTTTGAACATACTTATCCCACAGTTCTTGCTACTTCTGAAGCAATTCTGGAAGTGCTCTTTCATGAGTGTCTCTAACTGCTCTGTCCTGGGTGCCTCGATGTCCTGAGCTAATTAAAAATGTTTACCTTTTATTGTCATTTTAAGTTTGAGGAAAAGCCAGAAGTTGTACAGCACCAGGCCTGGTGAATAAGATGATGAGGATGTATGGTGATGATTTTATGATCTTGCCTTTCCTCTGAATGGTTCTCAGTAGCAATAGTCACTATTTTTTTAACATACCTCATCAAGACATTCAGAAAAGACTTCCAAACCTGCTTCAGAAAGCTGCAGGGACAGTGGGATAAGTGTACATGAAGCAAGAAAAGGGATTATTCTGAGAGGTAGTCATGGTGATGCATCTTTCACTATGATAAAAATTTAAATTTAAACATTCATCAGATACTTTGAACAAGCCTCATACATACTTAAGGAAACCTGTTGAGTCCTTCACTGACAAAAGTCAAGGACTAGGAGACAAACATCTTTTCGCAAGTTCAGCTATAGCCCATCTGGAATAGAAGCTGGGGCTGGGGTGGAGCCCATGTTATCCTGGTATCTGTGTTTCTCCACCAGAGGAATGCTGAGCTAGATGCATAGCAGACGTATCAGAACTGTGGGGTGGGTGACAATTACTTCCTCCTGGCTGCCAGCGCAGGAGCATGGGTGTGTTTGTGTACAGGTGTCTTTGTGCATGTGTCTGGACACTTCTCTCTAGTGTGTGGCCTCCTGTCAGCATATGCCCCCTGGCTAACTGCAATTGCCTCCTTAATAATCGTGTCTCTAATTTTACTCTACTTCCTCCTGTCTGTACTTTCCACCACAGACAACCTGACATGTTATGAATGCAAATGTTTCGTCAAATATTTTAGGTGTCCTCCCAAAGAGCCTTAAATAATGTCTGAACCTCATGCTACCAAATGCACAGTGCCTCAGTTCCTCCCACCTGCTTCTCCATCTTCATCACACGCTGTTGAAGAGACTGTCACACTCACCCTCTTTCAGGACAAGTCCTTAGGCTACTTCAAAGCCTTCTACTGCCTGCATCATTTCCATCACTCTTAACCTAACTAGTTGTGTCTTGTACCTTTTTTGGTTTTTGTCGGGGTGCAGATTGGAGTCATTTGTGCTCTTAGATTTGTCATACACCGTCATGACTTGATCCCTCCTTCCAGGCTCTTGCCTCACTTCACTAAAGACCATTAAAGAGGAGGAAATCTTCTTCACCTTTCCTTCCCTCCTTCCCTGCTCCTCCTAGCAGACATTGATGTTGGCTCTAATTTAACCTCATTAAGTATGTTGCACATGCTCCGGTATATACCCTCAGTGTGCATGAAAGGCATAGTACCTTGTGTCTCATTCTTCTGGCCTTTTTCACACACTATGCCAATTTGCAGACCTATCCTGCACATGCATCTACATGTTATGTGGTCATGCATAACAATCATTCACCCAAGGGATGCCCCAGCTCCTTTCTATCACAATCATCTTGAGAACACCACCCCGCTGGATCTAAGCAAGAATAACTCTTGCACAAATACCTACTAAATGGTCCGTATTCACATATTCAATCTTGGTAGATATCACTAATTTGCTTATCAGAAGAGAAGCATCATTTTAAGTTCTCCCTTGAACTTTAGGAATCTTTCCTAAACTTCAAATGTAATTCCAGCTCCTCTTTATCTGTATTTCAGCTCATTGCTTCCCTCATAAATTTGTGTCTGTTTTGTTTGTTTGTATTTTGATGTCAGCGCCTTGTGGCCAGGGGCATTGATCTTTTTTTTTTTTTTTTCCTTCCGGCATATCCAAGTCACTCAAATAGCATCTGGCACCTAATACAGGCTTGGTAAACATCTGGAGAAGGAGTGAGTAAGCAAGTGTGATGTGGTGGGTAAAGGAAGGTTGCGACCTGCACGAGAATTCTCTCTCACGAGTATCGCTGCATTCTCACTATGCTCAGGGTGCCCTAAGCACAGGAGCCCTTTGCAGGTCATGTGGAATAGCATTTGGGAAAAGAAAAAATTCTAGACTTTCAGGGCTATTTCTGAAGTCTGTCTTAATGACATGACATCACTGGGGTCACATCCTTCAGTGCCGTACCCCGTACAGAAGTCAGGGCTGGTTCCTGCCTGGCCTCCAGTCCTTTGCTTTATTAACTCAAACTCTCTGTCTGTGTGTATTTGGAAGCTGCTGCTGCAGCTGTACTGTGTCCCCACGTGGGTCCACACCCTCCAGTTGATTTCTTTACCAAAAGAACAACTAAGCCCACATGAAACATGAAGGCTTTCTCTGATTTCTGGGACAGCTGCCTAACTTCGATTGAATTATATTTAAATAACTTAGGTTTTAGGAGGATCAAATGGGGAATGTTTTCTGAATGGGTTCAAATTCACTTCCATGAATTTCTGCTCTCAAACTGTTTGCTTGAAGATTTACCAGGCAGCTCCTCAGTCACCCAATAAGCTCTGGCCGAGATCTGAGTCTTCCTACAGGATGATTTGGCAACTGGCAGACTCTCACTAGGTTTGGAGGGACGTCAGGACCCATTTGTTGTTCCCTACCCCAGCTGCTCCCTTCGAGTGATGAATTTCAAATAGCATCTACAAAAGGAAACACACATTTAACCTGAGTTTCTCTGTTGCAGTGCATCTTTTTTTCATTCCCCAAGGGAAGGCTAAACTTCTTCCCCAAACACTAAGGTGTCATTTAAGTTGCCATCAAAGAAACGGTGCTCCCTGGGAATAATTTCCCTTCTGATCTTTTTTATATGTGTTTAAAGAGGTGCCTGAGCCTGGGACTTTGATTTCAAAAAACTTAACACCTGGCACAAGAAATACTTTGCAAACTCACCACAGCCAACCTCGGCTTTAGTGATCATCAAGCAAAGGAGCTAGGTCATTGCTCTCTTCTGCTTTCAGAATGATAAATAAAGTTAATGGCAATAATAGAATAATACAATGATAAGGATAGAGAAACGAAGGCAAATTATGGGCTTAATATATGTCACGGTCTGTACTAAGCTTGGATCACCTCACTGAATAGTCTATACGTCCCTAGAATGACTCAACTCATGCTTGTCGACTCTACCTAATATGCCCAAGCTCCCAAGGTAGAGCAGTGAAGCCCTTTGTGAAATACAGTTTGATTTGATGGCCAGTTCTCTTAAGTGTTGCATAGCTCTCTTTCCTAAAGGACCTACAGAAGGCCCTTGGCATGCTTTTCAAGACCATACAAAAGGAGAGGTCTTATTCCTTTCTGCCATTGTCCTTAAGCTTTTGAGAGATAATTCTTTGATGTTCTTAGGAAATGAGACATGAGAATGCCATATAAAAAAGGCAACAAATAAAAAATCCAAAGTGTTGTTCTTTGCTTTAAGTGTATCTTAAAGAATCTAGAGAACACTGAAGCTGTGTGTTGGTTACTTTCCTCTCACTGCTGAGACAAACTACTCAACACCCCAGATTAAGGAAGGAAAGGTTTATTTAGCTCACAGTTTGTTGAGGCTCCAGTCTGCAACCAGCTACCTCCAAGGCAGGGTGGTGAGGCAGAGGGGCAATAGTGTAAGATAGAAGAAGAAAGAAGAAGAAGAAGAAGAAGAAGAAGAAGAAGAAGAAGAAGAAGAAGAAGAAGAAGAAGAAGAAGAAGAAGAAGAAGAAGA
>NW_004524842.1:1154124-1181052 GCF_000260255.1 Octodon degus
AGGAGGAGGAGAAGGAGAAGACAGCAAAAGCAGCAAGAGCCAAGGAAAGAAGCAAGTCTTTCTCCCCCTGTATTGTGTGCAGGCTGCCATCCCTAGGTGGGTGTAGCACTCACACCCTCTCCGTGCTCTCCTCTTGCATAGGCTTATGATGCTTACAAAGAGGATGCTGGGCCCCTGATGAACACTTAGTTAAACTTCTAAAGTTTAACTAAGACACAAGGAACAACATCTTAGAGCAGTTAAGGCTCACCCTGCACACAGGAGGACGTGGGACTGCTAGTGGCTTCATAAGGCTTCTAGAGTACCCACATTGCACAAGTTATCAACCATCACAAGCAGCCATAATAAAACATGAAGAACTAAGAATATTGAATCATGCACAAGTAACAGATTTACATCAATACAGCATCCATGAATGTATTTAGTAAATAAAAATAACTTTTCATTTTACAAAAGCAGATTTAAGGAACTAACTGCTCACCAATCGGTAAGCAAAGGGCAAATTAAAAACATCTATTTCATTTCATAGTGGCTATGATGGCTAATTTGTCCTCGACTTCAGTAGGTAAGGAAAGAAGCGCACAGGGACTTAAGATCACACAAACCTCACTCCATATTGTTGGATCCTTTTCTTTCATTGACTCAGAATATTACCAAGTCCAAGTAAAACCCTTCTCCTGCTGGATGAGAAGACAATCTCTCCTGCTTAGGTAACAACAGGTACCGGGGTATGATCCCTGGCACCATACGATGCGCCAGTCCCACCCTTGGGCATGCTGAGCCAACCACCAAGACCAGACATGGTGACACACACCTATAATCCCAGCATTGGGGAGGCTTAAAGCAAGAGGATCACTATGAGTCCAAGCTTCATAAAAAATCTTTTCAGGTTCTTTTCCCACGCCTTTTGGATTTCTATGAGGGTTCATTTAAATTCCAGGGGTTCCCAGGGAAAAGGGGTCTCACTCACAATTGTCTCCTCCACTCTGGCTTTCATCAAGTTGAACCGCATCAAATTTTGCCTTCCAGGCCTTATTCCCTGGGTCCTTGCTGGTGCAATAGCCCTTGGTCTCCAGGCAGAGACACCTGGAGTCGTCTTTGTCCTGATTCCAGACTGCGTGGAGTCAGCCCATCTCCTCTGGGCATTCCTCACCCCAGGGTGGATCTGAGGTCTCCTGGCTGCCTTCTCCATCTGCCGTGAGAGCAGAAGTTCTTTCCACAGCTTCTTCTGGGCTTTTCCACCTGTGTCCCTGGCTCACCTCTGCTACACGCTCTGCCTTAGGCTTTTCTGTGAAGCTTTCTGCTTGTTTCCTTGGGAAGGCTGTGTTCTTCTGTGCCTGGTGCTCCCCACATACCCGCCAAAGCACTTGTTGCTCACCCCAAGGTGCAGGGGCAGGATCCATTTTTCCCTAATTGATTTTTCTCTCCCAGTTCTCAAATTTCTTCTCCCTAGCCCAAAAAGGACTTTTAATCTTCCCTTGAGTGCAAAAGAAAATAAGCTAATAAAATTATTGCAAACTCTGTCAAAAAATGTTTGTAGAATAAGGTACATGTGCTAGTTTCTTCAGGACTTAACTTTGATTCTCAGCCCCTTTTTGGAAATCGATAAACTAAAAACATCTTGCCAAAAGATGCTTTTACGAAAATGAATCCACAAACCAATTTGGGGGCAAATACGCCCATAATACACATATCTGTCTGAGAACTTGTCCCAGAATGTATTAAGACCTACTGCAGCTCAGCAATGCAAAGACAAAAACAACCTAATACTTAGAATGGCCACAAGATTTGAACATGACACTTCATTAAAAAAGTTGCATGAATGGCCAATAAACACCTCAACAGATGCTGAACACCAGCGTCAGCAGGGACATGTAAATTAAATTCACCACAAGGTATCATTTCACAGGCATTGAGATGGCTAAAGTTCAGCAGACTAATTCACTAAGAGAGGCAAGAATGTGAAGGACTTGGAGCTCTTACGCACTGCTGGTGTGAATGTACAGTAGAATAATGAATTTTGGAAACAGTTTGGCATTTTTTAATAAAATTAAACATATACTTACCGTGTGGCATTAACTGAGGAGGAATAAAAGCATATGACCACAGAGGTCCTGGTACAAGAACATCCACCACAGTTTAATCAATTATTAAACACCTGAAAATTTCAAGTTTCTGACAGCCGAAGAATGAATAAGTGAACTGTAAGGATATCCATACCATGGGCTACTGCTAAGCAAGAAAAAATTACTTACGCACATAGCAACACAGACACAGTTCAGAAAAACATTGTGTTGAAGAAATTGAACAGGATGCAAAGTATCATGCAATTTATATAAAGTGCTGGATGGGAATAAAGGAGATATTGCGACAAAATGAAACCAGAGTAAGTGGTTACCTCAGGTTGCAAGGAGTGATGGGAGTTTTTTCTAGAAAGGAGTCCTTAGGAACTCTCTAGGTGTAGGAAATGTTCTGTCTTCAGTGTAATGGAAGTCATCTGTGTGTATATACTTTTCAAAACTTAAAATTTGTACATTTGTTGTTTGTAAACCCACAACCAATTTTATCACAGAGGAAAAATACTTTTATTTTCTCCTCAAAAATCTCAACTCTTACAAATCAAAGCTTTGGCTTGCAAAGCTATGGCCTAAGACTTTGTCCCTAGTGACCTAAGTTCCTTCAAAAGGCCCTACCTCCTAAAAGTTCCACCACCTCCCAATAGCACCACAGGCGGCAAGCCAGCTTCAACACATGGCCTTTGGGAGACACCTAAAATACAAAGCATAACAAGAAGGCCACTTTTTTGGCTGACGAATATCTAATTCTTCCAGTTCCGTTTTTTAATAAAGATGATCCATTCTGTGGTGAACTGTTTTTTTATTATTTGTCAAAAATCAGTAAATCACATATTTCTAGTTCTTTTTCTAACCTCCCTGTTCTGTTCCCTTCATCTATTTGTCTAATTGTATACCAGTGCTGCAGTCTTAGTGACTGTGGGTTTATAATAACACTTGCAATCTTATAGTAATGGCAGCTGAAATCTTCCTTTTATTTGCAACCTATTTGTAATTTTTTGATTGTGGTTCTTATAGGCGGAATATAGTTCTTGCTTTCTTTTTTGACAATTATTTATGACATTTATTGGTAGGCCCTTGAAGTTTGTTAACTTTTTTTGAAAAAAATCACGCTGTAAACTTTTATTACAGATTAAAAATGAAGTTCTTAAAAATCTCAGCTTGACCAAATACAGAACAATTTAAAAACTTTCAAAGATGTATTGAGAAAAACCAGGCATTTGCAAAAAACACCTCTCATTACCAAAAGGGGATGTTTTTATAAAAACAATCAAAACTCCATACTGCATAGATAATGCAGATAGTTCCAGTTATCTGGTCAATGGACAAAAAGCAAGCACTTAAGGTCTTCAGTTCTAATCTTGCTGGAATTTTCTATTCTTCTTCTTGCTGCATGACTAAACCGGATGACGGTGGCAAGGTTAAGCCGTTGGCCTCAGAGCAGACAAATTCTCAGCTGGTGATTAGTTGCTTTCAACTCTTTGCCATCAGGTGTGGTTTAGGGCTATCTGGGCGTTTGCATCAGTACTTGAAGTTGGGACTGTAGAATGCTCAAGTGGCTGCCGACCTGGAGTCTCGTCTCCCCAGTTGTCCTTATCCCTTCATTGCCATCTTCTCTAGGCTGTGTCTGGTGAGCAGAGCCCCTGCAGACCCGTGGTCTCTGGTCTTGATAAACATTCTGTCTCCCTTGTCCACCTTGCTGTCCTGCACCCTGGTCGTCAGCAGCCTTCATCTCTTCTCCTTGGCCTGCCCTAGGCCACACTGCTGGGCCTGGTCTTGGGCCTGGTCTTTGGGTGCGCCCTCCACACTCCCTATCCTGCTGGTAACTGCCTGGAGAATGCCTGTGACATGGATAGCACCTGTAATGATTGTGGTCCAAGGCTGCGTAGTTGCTGCCTTGGACCCAAGCTCCACCAGGGCCTGGGCCATTCCCTGCCTCCGCACCCTGCTCTCCTTCAACAACCTCAACCTTCACAGTCTCCCAGTCTCCTCCACAGTGAAGGTCTTTCCTGGGGCCATTCTTCTTTAGAGTGGTCTGGGGTACAAATGCATCTTCCTTGGTGTCTGTCCTTTGTGTTGAGGAAACCATATCCGTTTCTTACATGGAACCATTTTACTGTTCCCAAAATCTTCCTTGCCACAACCTTTCCGTCCCTGCCGGCAAGCTCTTGGAAGAGACTGCAATCTCTTGGAAAAGAGCAAATCTGGTGATCTCTGACTTAATGTGTTCTTGTACCTTTGGCCTATCTTTTTATTTTTGCTCAGCTTTTCCCTTTTCAGTCCTTTGAAAGAAGTTGAGTGTTTTTATGATTATGTCTTATCACCTTTGTTCATGTTAGACACCTGAAGTATAGTATAATATCTCTGTATCTGTATATTTCTAGTTTTCTTCTCCTTCTTTATTGCTGGTTCTGTTACCAATTTTGTGTTATGTGCTATAAACCTCATGGTACACTTTATTTGTTTCAAACGGCCAATTACTTTTAAAAATAATTAAACAATAAGAATTTTTTTATTTATGCAAGTTGCTATTTTTGTAATCTGTATTATTTAGCATAGATTTGAATTTTCTCTAGTATCAGTTCTGAAGTGTAGTCCCCATTTCTGCATTTATATCTACTTGTGGTAAATTCTCTCTGAAAAACTATTTTGTTTTCATTTCAAAGATCATCTTTTCTGGATGTATATTCTTTCTTTTAATACTTTAAACCATTGCTTATATTTGCCTTGCATTGTTCTGACTAGAAGTCTGTTTTCATTTTTTTTTTCCTTTCCTTTATGTATTTGGTATAGGGTCTTATTACACAGTTCAGACTTGTAATGATCTTCCAGTTTTCAGCCTCCCCAACCCTGGGATTACAGGCATGCATCACCATGCCCAGACTCAGTCACCCACTCAGCAGGCCCCAGGCATGGGGCCAGCACAGCATGTGGACCAGGGGTCAAACCCTGGCCCCTGGTCTTGCCAAAGCAGGTGCTTAGTCAGCTGAGCTATCTCACCAGCCTCTTATCATTCTTATCTTGAACATTACTGTGTAATTTTATTTTTATGTACTTTTAACAAATCCTTTTTGCCATTGATTACAAGTAATTTTCTTATGCTGTAGCATGGTGATTCTTCCTTCATTAGGATGGCGTTGGAATTCATTGAGTCTTTAACGTGTGGGTTTATAATTTCCATTTTTTAATATTTTCTCCGTTTCGCTTTTGTGACTTCAATTATATGTGCATTGGGCCTTTTGAAGTGGTTTCACAGCTCAGTATTATTAACTATTTTTAGTCATTTTTCTCTCTTTGTAGAATTTGAAGTAGTTTTTATTGCTGTATCTTTAAGTTTCTTATTCTTTTTTCTTACAGTGCTTAACCTGCTGATAATCAAGCTCACACCAGTACATTTTTCATCTTGGACATAACAATTTTCACCTCTAGAAATTCACCTTGAATCTTTTTGTGTTTTTCATCTCTATTTAAATCTTCAGTCTGTCTTGTAGCATCTTGAATATATGAAATATAATAACTGCTTTAAGGTCCTTTTTATGAATTCTATCATTTGTATCATTTCTGGGCCACCCTAATTAATTCATCTTTCCCCTTATTGTGAGCTCATATTGTCGTTGTATTTTTGATGCATGTTTATTACTTTTTGACTGGATAAGAGACATTGTGAATTTTCCTCTGTTGATGCTAGCTATCCTTGTCTGTCCAAAGCTACTCATAAGCTTTGTTCTGTGACACCGTAAAATTGCTTGAAAACAGGACGATTCTTTTGTCTTTTGCTGTGAAGTTTTACTGGGAAGAACCAAGTAGCATTTTGCATAGGTGCAATTTATTCCACTTCTGAGATAAAATCTTTGGGAATATGCTAATCTGTGTCTCATTAGTTGTAACATTTTCTACTCTAGTTGGTGGGGAAAAGGATGGCTCTTGATCCTGTATGACCTCTAATGACTGTTCCCTGTAATTCTCCTATACTGTTTTTCCCAACTCTGGGCAATTTCTTCACATGCACAAACTGGTCAGCATTTGTTTGAAGAGTTGCTGAAATCTCTTCAAGTCAGGAGAACTGTCTCTCGTTCCTCTCTCTATAATTTTTTCACAGAACTTTATCTGCCTGACCTGCCTGTACTCCCAGCTCTGTCTCATCCACTCAGGGAATCCTTGTACTGTGATGTATGAAGTAGGAAGTGATAGCCGAAGCAATTGAAGTGTCATCTCTTTGTTTCCTGGCTCTTAGGATTTTCAGTGACCTTACTTGTCTACACAATATGAAATTGTATTTTCATACACTTTTGTCCTGGTTTTAATTGTTTCAGGTGGGACAGTAAATGCACTATTGTGGCCCAAAACAATCAAATCTATGTCTTTATAGATTGTGTTGCTCTGTAGAGAGCAAATTAGAAGGCTGATGAGTTTCTCTAAATATCAGGTTTGTTTTTAATTAGTGAAATGAAGACAATGTAGATAACGCCTACCACATTATTGTACAAAGTTAAATAAGATCATGGACATAGTATATGTAGAAGAATCAGTCCATTTTTCATTTCATAGTATGAATATAATAAATAATTTAAAGAATATTTTATATCCTCAAGTATTTTTTTATCTTCAGACTATTTAGTATCAAATAATAAATGTTTGTCTTTGAAAATTCAACACCCTTGTAAGATGGTAAAATAATCTAGCCAATAATGACATCAAGATATCAAGTTAAGTAGAGCTAGTTCAACAACAATAACAACAGATATATACCTATTACCCTGGTAAAGTTTTACAAAACAGTGCTGCAATGAGTGGGGAACCCTCAGAGAATTGGGGACAGTCTCTGAGAGTAACACAAGACGGGACCTTCACAGTTCGCTTGTAGTTTTCAAAGACAGCTGTGGAACCACCTGCAGCCATCCTGGAACCTCTTGGGATAAAACATTAGCAGAAATGATGTATGGTTTTATTTCAGAACACAAACAAGTGTCTGGACCAAAACTTCCCTAAGTGGAACATACTTAAACACACAGTCATTAATTGTCCAAGCTGGGGGGGGGGCTGGGAGGATAAAAATTGTCTGACTTTCAAAAATCAGAGACTTGGTTTTTACAGTTCTTGACTATGAGCTGCATGTGACTCTTCTCCCTATTTGCATGTAAGAGTTGACACCCACTCCCCTACCCCAAAGTAAATGATCAAAACAAGTCTCCCTTTATGTCCCACTACCCTGAAGGAACTGCTTGCTCTGACCTTAGGCTGTATCATTTCCAACATTGGCAGCCTTGAGCCAAGCGTGAGCGATTATTATTTTACAGTTTGTCAAATAATTTCCAAGAGTCCTTTTTTCTGTTTATGTTGGAAAGTTGCTTGTGCCTAAAATCTTATTTACTGCAAGCTGCACATGTGGTGAGAGCCCATGTTGATCCAGGGCATGCGCTCCAAGCCTTCAGGGATATACGAGTTCATTTGGGGTACATTTTCATTTTGCAAACAAAAGTGGCTGATTCACAAATCCCACAATGAGGTAAGTCTCCAGCTCAGACCTTTAAGTGTTTACTTGCTACTTTCTGGTTGCTGGAAATATTAACCATAGTAAGCGAAAACCTTCATCAAATCAGCAAATGTTTTCACTGCATCGTTCAATGTCCCTTATTCAACATCTAGATGCAAAAAAGAAAAGGAAAAGCAATAAAGCCCTCCCTTCAGCAAAGAAGGAAGTTACAAATAATGACAAGTTTTTGTTTTTGAATTCAGCAGCTTAACTAACAAAAATGTGCATAGTGTTATCTCTCTAATCGAAGTGATTTAATTCCCCGAAAATAGTCAATCGTATCTACTGAACTGGTCCCACTCTCTGCATATTTTCTATTTCAATCCTCACTTTGTTCGTGAAACAGAAATGATGATTTAGAGTGACATGTTGTTGCTATGGAATCTTGCTTCTCTCTGCTTTTAGTCTATTGAGAATGTGTGAGCTTTTAAATGTCTTTGCAAGAGTTATTGCCCAAAATGCACTCATGCGCTGATGGGCTGGGCAGCTGTTCAAACGCAAACTCAAACCAGGGGTGGTTTCAGAGTCAAAGGTTGGGGTTAGATCTGTGTAGCACATAAAATAAAAACCAGGCAAATGTTTAAGTCATGGCCTGTAACTTTATCTTGAAGGATTTTGATGATTGAGCACTACCATTGTGGTTTGGGCCAGTTTTAGCCCCAGTATTCAGTTTTTATTTATTCCATGTATGGCATTCAGAGCTACTTCTCCAGTCCAATTTTCTCAAGGAGAAGGGTTTTACACTGACAAAGGTTCATCTTCTCATGACCTGGCAACACACATCTCTGCAACTAAAGGAACAATTCAGCTCAGCTGTAATGATATCAAACATTGGCTGTTTGCTGTGTCGTTGAGCAATCCCATAGCCAGTTTGCTAGAATACAACCTGCACGAGCACAGGGACAGTGTCTGCTTTTTCTTACAGCTGACCAGCCAGCACTTTGACTTAGAACTTCCCACAAAGAAGTGCTCGGTAAATACATGTTTAAATGGCTGAGTAGGATAGAAGCTGATGACTGAAAGGAGCCAAGCCCCCACTGATTCTACTTCCTGACCATTCCAAGGGACCATTCACAGAATGACTGCTGGTCTCACATCTTCTGGATTCCCCGTGACCATAAGATGTCATTGCCTATTTCCTCCCCCTCCCCCACCCTGCTACATAGAAAGAGATCTATTCCATGCATGCAAGTTTTTCCTTGTTCAAAAGCTTCTCCCTACATGGAATTACAGTCTATGTTCTGTTCTTGCTTTCCCTTCTATCATGAGATTTCCTTTATCCTGATGGTGCTTCAGATAGCAAGAAGTAGTTCTCACAACCCCCTGGAGTCCCCAAATGACACAAAGCAGACCTTAGATGGCTAGGTGATATAACCATAACAAGGAAGAAGTTTTCATGTCTTATAAAACACCGGTTTTTTGGATACTGTTTACTTCTACCAGTTTCAAAGGTTGTGTGCTACCAATAGTATAATTAGACTTCATTACAGTGTAGGAGGCTACCAGGCCTTGGGGGGAAATTTTCCTATTTAATTTGGCCTCACACAAGATTTTGAAGCATGGAGATTCTTGAGGAATTATGTTAATGTTTTATCAAGTAAATGCCTTAGATTTGAAACTTTAATTAGAGTACAACTCTTTTTTAATTAAGTACCTACTCCATGCCATTGCTTAATTTTCCTGTACTCTATTAAGTTTTTATTACTAGCCCCTACGATTTATTAGATGCTAGTGCCCTGCATAGGTTATCACACTAAATTCCCAGAACAAAACCATGAAGAAGGTTTGATTCTTATGCTGAGTCACCTAAGAGGAAACTTCAGTTCAGCAAGGAAGGGGACCTAATCCAAGGTCACCAGCAAGAATGTCAAAGCGTCAGGCTCAAACTGAAATCCATCTGGCATCCTAGGGCTCTTAATCCCTATGTCATATTTTTTTCCAATGAGAGAGAAATTTCTGTACAGGAAAAAAAAAATCCAGATGCCTTTCCTTAGCAGATGTTCAATAAGTATATGTTGAAAAAAATGCCCACAATTGGTGGCTGTGGACTGTGGATCAATACGCAGCCCGCAGCCAAATGCTTTATGCCTCATTTCATGTCTGTGAAGTGAAGGAATGGAGTTGACCCACCTCTGGGTTTTCTCCTAGTCTGAAGAAGGTGTGCTGCTATTCTGAGGCTGAAATGGAGTTTAGCAGCCACAATAAGAAGAAAGAACATTGCTTTAGTAGTAATCGAGCTAATACAACATCCCTCTGAACAGAATGTTCCCTCTGCCCAAAATACCCCTTCCCCACTTGCTCTTCTGGCACTTGTCCACTGAGTGGCTCAGCTGGCCTCTGCGCTGGGAAGCTGCCCTTGACCTCTGGCTCAGCGCTTCCCTAAGCAGACACATATGTCATTTTCTCCATAGGGCTCCCAAGGACACTAAGCACAGTTTGTGACTCTCTGATTTTGGTCTTGCTTCCTCATCCTCGCAACTGAGACTGTCAGCTGTGTGAAGGCAAAAGCTGCTTCCGGTTCCTCGCAGGGACCTATGCTAGGGAGTCTTCACTAGGTGTTTACTGTGGTGGGATGAATTACCAGGACAGGTACGGAGGCACTCCAGGGGAATACTTGGGCTTTCGTGGAGAATGCATGCCAGAAACCAGTAAGGAATTAAGCCAACAGGATAAGAGGAGGATTAGAGCAGACACAACACCTATACCATTCCCTTTAGGTACAGAGGTGACAGTGAGAAGAAATTCCTACTGAAAAAGTTGGGTTAAAATGTGGTTCTTATTTTTTTTAAGTTATTGAGCTTGCTGTGTTCCTTCAGGTGCTATGAATAACCAATGTCTCATTTACAATATCTGACACATACATGCATAAAGAACACAGAATAGTACAATTTGAAGGTGTTATTCTTATTTCAAGAAAATGAACTTTTGGTAAGTTGCTAATAGAGCAAGCGAACACCGCAACTAGGATAAACGAAATTCGCAAAAGGCGAGCCAGTTGCCCACGGCTCCTGTAGCACCTCGTAGCGAGCCTTACACGTGCCGAAGGCTCCCTTAGGGCTTCTCGGACGTCCAGAAGATGCTGCGTTGCGGTTGCATTCACTTGATGACTCACATGGGGGGGGGGACAGCAGCACTCCCCAGATCTTTAAAAAAAGTGATTATCTTTATTTATTTATTTTTGTATTTTAAGGGTGTTCAGGGTCTCACTACTAGATCGGACTCATAATGATCCGCCACCACGCCCAGTGTTAATTACTGTCTCAGCGCGCTTGGTGGGGGGCACACAGCAGGGGATCGAACATCACGCCCCCCCACCCCCCACCTCCCACCCCCCACCCTGCCCCTGCTTGCAGGCGCTTTAATCCGCTGAGCTATTTGGTCAGCCTTAAAAGTGATTATCTTATAAGTCTGAAAAATTGCAAAATCAATTAAAGATGGAAAGACTTTAGCGTTTGCATTTGAAACAAGGAACATAACGTATATGTTTATTTATATCAATGTGCTTTGCTTTCTTCATTCTCAGAAATGCAAAATTGTGTGAAAATATGCACATCGGCAATGCACGTGTCAGGCGACTTCAGTAGAGAGTGTCTCCGAATTGCGTTTCAGCGCCAATTAGACAATCCATGGCTGGTGGAAGTAAGAGAATGGGTGACACGGCTTTGAAAGCTCAATAGTTCCCTTTAACCCGGGGCATCTCAGAGAAGCTGGCACGAAAAACAGTCCATTCATTTAAAGCGCACTGTTGGAGGTGGTGGCGTAGCCACGTTTACCCAGGTGACAAGCCCCGTTGCTGTGTAATTGCATCATTCTGCAATCTTGGGATTTAAACTGACAAGCAGTTTCCGAATGCAGAATATTCTTTCTTATGCGGAGAAGGGCATAAAAGAGTGTGTGTGTGCCTGTGTGTTTCTAAGCGAGCAGAGCCTAGGAAGACTCTTCTGTGATACTTGATATCTGATTTTGAGTAATTAAGCTCCTCTGTGAAGAAGCGGGATGCTCTCAGATAAACAATACGTGACGGTGCCTGATGTAGCGCGCGATGGTCTCATTGGAGCCTCTATGACTCAACCTTTCAGCCTAGAAGAGCATGAGGCGTTCTCTGAAGCCCTGCTTTCTGACAAGGATTTCTCTAAGTGAGCACCTCTGCAGACGCCTTATCTCCACGTGTGGGCCAATCACTTCTCCCAAGCGCGGCGTTCTTACACATATTTATTACTTTTAAATTGAGAGCTAATTGCTAGGATATTCTTTCAGAAATGAGTGGAAATCAGCCTCAGTCTCTGGCATTCTCCTCTATAGTGAAAGTCCTAGGGAAAGAACTCAGAGAAGTAGGCAGGCTCTTTCCTTGTACCCAAAAACCTTGTCAAAATATAAATTTTAGCCTGAAATTGGCTATTGGATAGTAGGGCTTTGAAACAAGTCCTAGTTATTAAAATTCTAAAAGATCTCAAGATAGAAGGTCTCCCTTTTTGTGTATATTCTTATAGCTGTTGTAAATTTGGTAGGTAAATCTGAAGCATGTCAGAAAGATCCCATTCCTCACTGACGTTCATGTATATTTCAAAGATAACTTATCTTCATTCCTGATTTGGATCTTCCTTGGTGATGGCTCCTAACTCTCTGGATTTATGTTTCTTCGCTCCTCGCCCCTTTGAAAAGTAGTTAATCTTCTCCCATAGTTGGGAGAACAATGTCGTGGAAAAAGAACGCAGGACTTGGAGCTGATGCTAGTTATTAGGCTGTTCATTAAATATTTCTGATTCTCCCTCTGGGCACAATAGATTTTCACTGCTCCACTTCCTTAAAGGCAGGGATGTCCATGTGGCTTGTTTTAATCCGAGAAAGAGAAGTGTACATGATGTGGCCGCTTTCAGGTGGAAAGCTTAAGAGCCTTCCTGTGATCTGCTTCACTACTCTCTCCTCCTGTTTCCATCCTCAGGAGGCATGAAAATGGAGCCATTGTCACATGTCATATGTCCTCCCGTCGGGACAACATAGAATCAGATCCTCAGCGCTCATATAATAATTTGTTGTTTTTAAGCCACTGACACTTGGAGGTTGGCTGTTACCCTGTGGAACCTAGCTTACAGGGACCAGCGCAGGACTAGGCAGTCCTGGTCTCGGATCCTTGAACAAGTTATAGAATTCTTTTATCATGCAGGGAGCCATATGAGGATTAAATAAAAGTAAATGAATGACGTGGTTTGCCTGGAAGATGTATATTTTGATATTTCTTTCCTCTATTTTTCTTCCTCCTCTATCCATAAGGCAAAGGTATCTTTTTTATAACTTGAAAGGCCAGCCAAAGAGCTCAGCGGATTAAAGTGCCTGCTTAGGCAGAAGCAGGGATCAGGAGTTCTATCCCTCAGCCTGCTGTGCTGGCCCCGCCCTCAGGGTGCACTGAGACAGCACTAGAGACTGGACGTGGTGGCATGCACCTGTAATCCCAGCTCTTGGGAGGCTGTAAACAAGAAGAACACTTCAAGTCTGATTTATGCAGTGAGACCCTGTAGACCCTGTCCTAAAATACAGTAAATAAATAAATAAGTACATAAATATAACTTGATTATACCAAGCATAAACCCTGATATATAGGTGATTGAATAAACAAGTAAATACATAGAAATATTTAGAGGATGTATTTCAAAAGTAACTTATTTAAAACATCCTTTAACATGTTTTTCAATGCAAACATTCTTCTTCTTTTTGCTTTCTGTAACTTTCATTTCAGCAGATTTTCCAAGGAGCAGTTGAAAAATTGGACAGGTTGGGTAGGAAGAGGTAATACAGACTGTTTTGGGACACCAACTTGTGCTCAACTGCTGGCTGGATTGAGTGACCCTGGATTGAATGGGACAATTTGTAACATCTTGAGCTGTGGTGGCAAGGCCCAGCTGCCCTCTCTATGCGCTAAGCCTCAGACTGGGCGTGGTGGCGCGTCCCTGGAATCCCTGCACTTGGGAGGCTGAAAATAGGAGAATCACTATTAATGAGTGCGAGCTACCTAGCGAGACCCTGTAGACACTGTACTAAAAAAATAAATAAACAAAAAAGAATCATTAGTCTGATCTATGAGCTAAGCCTCTTTTTGAGTAGGAAGATCTGTTGTTTGCATCACATTTGAGAAAAATATTAACAGAGCAGTGAGGGGTAGCGGCAAGGCATGGAGGTAGGGCAAGATGGTGGGAATTTGGGAAGCTATTCCTTATTGTTGCAAATGCCTTAATACTCCTGGAAGATGGATGAAAACAGAAATTATTCTCAGGAATTTAATAAACAACGATTTAAAATGTTGCTGGTACTCTTGTTGCATAGGTCCTGCTTTACCTTGGTCTTACCCATCCAGTAGAAAAGTATGAAGTTGAAATATAAGAAATAAAGCCATGCTGTTAAGTTGAGTTGTGGGGGACTCAGGTCAATAATTTCTGACATTGCCAGTTAAACAGAAGACCCAATACTCTTATGGGCTACTGGACTCTTTTGGAATATTTTGCTGAGTTTACACACTTATAATATTCAATAACGGAACTTAGAAAAAATGGGGCTTACAGATGAATGTCCATTTTGTATCTGTGTATTCAAAGTGGTTAGGATAGATATATAGTTGCATTCTCTTAATGAATAGAATGATTTGTTCTAATGATGTTTGTAAATAGGATCACAAGTCCGCATCTTGTACAGCAATTAACCACTAAGAAGAATATATGCAGTGTATTATTTGTTGAAACTGTACTTCCGATTTGATTTGAAACTGCCTCATTGCTATCTGTTTATCAATAAAACTTTGAAAAAAAATAAATAAAATAAAATAAAAGTATTTCCCAGAAAAATAAATAAAATAAAATAAAATAAAATGTTGCTGGTGAATAAACCAGAGTATATGCTGGTGACCTTTTAATAAGAGAAATGACTTCCTCTGTTCTTTTGTTGAGAAATCATACGAGGGGAGACGAGGGAGCAACCTGAAATGATCCAGAAGGCAGAAAGACAGAAAGGCGTTAAACCGGAGCTTTGTCAGGCTGTTTCTTCAAGAGCTGCATTAGCCAAGGCAGGAAGGGACCACGGAAGAAGCAGCAGGCAAAGAAGACCACAAAGTAAGGCATGGTAAGCAGGGAGCCATGGGCCAGGGTAGGACTCTGCAGCCAAGCTCTGAGGCTTCCAGTCCAGAGCTTAGAGGAGGAAACTGTCAGCAGAGGAAATTGCTATGGACCAGGCTGTGGTGCCAGCGTGCCATGCTTCAGAGATAATAAACAGGAAGGAACTGATGAGAAAAATCGAAGGTTTTTATTAAATGGGGATAGAAGACTCAGAACCAAAAAATATGCATTTTAGAGACGGGTCTGATATATTGAGACCAATGGTTCTCTGTAAGACATCCTCGGATGAAGTTTACATTACTTTCCACTAAATAATTTGCTCTCTGAGAAGCATACTACATCCAAAGCAAGTGGTCCACCAAGAAGTAATGGATAACATTTATTTATTCATTCCCCAATAGGTATTAAGTAATTATGTGCCTGGCAACAGGCTAGGAGATAGAGACATAAAACTAAAATAAATGACTCTGTTCCAGAGAATACCACAGGCCAGAAGAGGAGGCTGAGTTTTAAGAAAGACAATTAGATTACAGTATATGATGCAAATGCAGCAATGGAAAGTAAATTCTGGAAACTTCTGGAAATAGCAACCCACTCAGGAGGTTAAGAAATAAAAAATGCTAAGGGCCAAGGAAGAGATGACCTCATTCCTAGCCGAGTTTCAGATGTGTAGGTAACAGCCAGGCCACGCAGAGGAGCCTGCCCATGTAGGAAGGTCCTGTTAGGGTTTGTGTCTAGATGTTGCATGTGGTCATGGGTGGCAGGCTTTTCAGAGGTGGCTGAATTTAGTTTGTGACTGATTCATGGTCCAACACTGGGATTAAGAGTGTGAGTGCTATACCTGTCCTAGGGAAGGTAGCTTGCATACAATATAAGGAACAGAAAAAGGGTTGTCTCACTGTCTTTCATTGCTTTTGCTGTTTTCTACAGCCATGAACTATTGCCCCATTGCCATGTGCCTTGAAGGAGCCAATCTCTACAAACTGTAAGTTAAATAAACATTTTCCCCTTTAACGTTGGGTGTCAGGGTATTTTGTGTCAGTAACAAGAGAAATGTAACTAAGACAGGTCACAGTGGGGCATAGGAAGATACAAGGTTGAGGCTGAAGTGGAGCAGGGTCCTAGTCAAGGTGACTTCATGGGCTTGAACTTCATTCTGTCAGAAATAGGGAGGCATGAAAGAGTGTTCATCAGGGAAGTGACACCCTCAACTTTGCACAGGTGGGTGGTTCTAGAGGTGGAACAGGGGAACCTGAAGGGGCACAAAGGAGGTTTGAGGCTGAGTCCAGAGGTTGTGGCAAGAGCCCACATGGAATATGAAAAGGGCCTCACAACTTTTATAGATCTAGGGAAGAAATCCTAGGCCCATGTCCCAGAACAAAGCATAGTGAGGGGCAGCAGGGGTCAGTGGTCTGGTATTTGTCACATTCCCGGGTCAGAGGGTCACAGAATCTTTCCTCCTGATTGCTCCATTGCTGACGCAAGGATAGGTAGGAGTTGGGGTGGGAGCCTCCGATGTGGACTATACCTGGTTTACTCTATGGATCCTGGTGATGCAACAGGAGACTTCTCCTTTGGAGTGTGGCTAGACTGAGTCTGTGTCTCCTGGAAGCTCCCAGGCACTCTTAGGCTCTATGGAAATGTTGGCCCTTGAGGGTAAAGGAGCAAGGATAGAAATGGCCCCCAGCCTTTGAAAGGCATGGGTGGGAGTTATTTTAGACCCATAGTGACTTAGACTGTGAACTTCTTGAGGATGACTGGCAGTGTAGGTCCACCAGCACCATTCTCTTAGGCACTATATTGCTTCAGAATGGTGCTAGAAGACTTCTAAGAGAGATATAGGGCAGTGCCTGCATCAAGGAGGAAATGACTGTATTCTTTTTGCAATGGTGAGTGAAGGCAATGGATGACATTACTTCCCACAATACTTCTTTTCTATCTCTTTTCTGACTCTTCAAGGTTTTTGTGCTCAGATGAGAAGATTTCACAGGTTCTTGCATTGGTCTCATGCCCCAAAGATTCAAATTAACCTAGAGAGACCGACAGTGTCCCTTTCCTCTGTGCTGGGATTGATGTCAAATGCTGTGTTGGTGTATGACAAGGGAAAGCAACACAACACAGAACACTTAGAGGAACAGGAATAGACAGGAAGGGGAAGGATTAAATTAAAGAAATAAAGATCATGAGTGTATTAGTCACCTTTCTATTTCTGGAACAAAATGTATGACACATCCAACTTAAAAAGAAGAAGGGTTTGTTTGGCTCATGATATCAGCAGGTTCAGTTTAGTCAGCAGACTTGGTTGCCTTTGGGCCTGCGGCGTGGCAGGTACATTGTGGTGGAAGGGTGTGACGGGAAACCTGCCCACCTCGTGGCAGGCAGGACGCAGAGAGCAGAAGAAAAGCCAAAAAGGACTGGGTGGGTGACAAGTTAAGATGCCAAGGCCACCCCAGGGTGCATTCAGACACACCCAGAAGTGTGCTATACGAACCTCCTGGACATCTGTGAAGCCAGTCAGGTTGACAATGAGATCAAACCTCACAGGGGGGAAGGAGGAGAATTCTGTTTTCTGAGCAACCAATTCTTCTAATGTCAAGTCATTAACACTACTGTGGCAATTACTCAGAAAGGGCAATCGGGTTCTTCAAATGAGCTCACCTTCTACCTGGGATTTGCTGGCCACGAAGGGTTACATTCCTGTCCACTGCTCCTGCCCCAAATGTCATTCTCTTATCAAACAAGCTCAGAAGAACAAGCAAGGAAGTTTAGTACCATTATTACCACAATTCAGGCCCCTTCCTTCCTCACATCCTACAATGAATGTGGCTAAGTCTGCTCCTGTTTCTCTCCATTCCCTGCCACCACCTCCCCCACTGCAGCAGTTCTTCCTTGGATTTCTGCAAGGCTTTCAGATGGCATCCCTGCACCCAGTCCTGACCAATTAACTACTCTGCTCTCAGCAGCTGGAGTGGTTCTTAAAACTCATGTCCCTCCTGCTCCTAAAAAGTCCTTGAACTTTTAGCATCATGCACTTGGCTTACTTTGGCCTGCAAAGTGGCCACCGTGTGTGTCTAGCCTTATCCTGCACCCTACCCCACTCACCCTCTCCATCCTGGGCACCTTGGTGTTCTGTAAGTCCATAGAACCACCCAGGCTCTTGTCAGGACAGCACCTTAGCATCCCTCTGGATGCGCCATCACCTGCTCTTTGCGTGGCCAGACCCTTCACATTCTTTGGGTTGCAACTTCTGTGGCACCTCCTCCAGAAAGCGCCCCTGCATCTAATGTAGATCTCTTCTGTTTACTCTTTTGTCAGAGTATTTGTTTTCCCTGGTTCTAATTACAATCTATAACTTTTCAGTTCCTTTGTTTAGCTATTTATCTCCCAACCAAGTCTGTTAGCATGCATTTTCTGTTTACTTTTAAAATGTCTCACAACCAACACTGTGCTTTGCTTCAGACAGTGTATATTCGATATACACTTCTGGAATAAAAGAGTGCCAGACGCACTCTGTCCTCACTGTCCATCATTTTAATTAATGTTCACAAGGAATCTGAGAGATGGAGCTCATCCCAATCCCATTGTATGCCAGAGAACAAAAGGAAACTGCAGTTGTGAGGTAATTTACCCCTGTCTACAGCGCCGAAGCAGAGAAGCTGGAACTCATCATTAACCCAAAATGGATCAAAGATTTAATAGTAAGAGCTAAAGTTATAAAGTTTTCAAAAGAAAACTTTAGGGAGCAATCTAAGGTTATAGATATGACAATTATTTCTTGTATATAGCGCCACAAGCAAGAACAACAAAAAATTAGGCTAAGTTATATTTAAAACTTTTATATCTCTGCAAATGCTAACAACACAGTGAAAAGTGGAAGAAGAGATAGTATTTGCCAATTACATTCTGGTCAGAGCCCGACAGCTCGCATATCATATTAGTTACCTGCTTGTTACTTGGACAAAACACCCAACACCTAAATTTTAAAGGAGACATTTATTTGGCTCAGTTTCCCGTCAGTGCAGTCCATGGCCATCTGACTCCAAGACAGAAAGAGTGACAGGGAGGGGCCTGATGGAAAGTGACTGCTCCTCCCATGGCAGCCAAGAAGCAGAGAGAAAAGGAACCAGGGCCCAGCGTGGGCCCTGCCAGGCCACACTTACTGATCCACCTTCAAACAGCACAGAGAACCATGTGCTCAATTCACTAGTGAGCATAGGACCCTGTGGCCCAGCCCCCTTCCCAAAGCCCCACCCCTGAACTCAGGGCTTTTAGATCTAAACCTCAACACACACATAAAAACCTTTTATAACTTAACAACAAAAAACCTCTAACTTAAAAATGGTCAAACGACTTGAATAGATATTTCTTCTAAAGATGTATGGAAATATCCAATAAGTACATGAAAAGTTGCTCAAAATCATTAAACATTTGAGAAAAGCAAAGATTAGGGGAAAATAAAAACCACAAGCAGATACCACCCACTAGGGTGACTATTAGAAGCAAATGGAGGAGGGGGAAGAAAGAGGAACAGAAATCAAATAATCAGTATCAGCAAGGATGTGGAGAAGTGGGAACCCTTATATATTTCTGGTGGGAATGTAAACAGTATGCAATTCCAGTGAAAATGGTATGGAAATTCCTAAAAGAAAAAATAAATATAGAATTACCACATGATCCAGCAATTCTACTTCCAGGCATATACAAAAAAATTTAAACAAATAAAATGTTGAATCCACGTTTTGTCGACAGATGAGTGAGAAAGAAAATATGGTATTTCCATATAATGATATATTATTCTGCTTTAGGTAGGTAAGAAATACTAAAACATGTTGCAGTGTGGATGAACCTTGAAAATACTCAATGAAATAAGTCAGCCACAAAAATACTGAATGATTCTTCTTACACCATGTACCTAGAATATTTAAGCTCACAGAGGTAAAAAGTGAAGGAGTGGTTGCCAGGGGCTGGAGTCAGGGGGAATTTAGAGCATTTCATGTGTCTAGAATTTCAGTTAGGAAAGATGAAAGATGTCTGGAGATGGATGATGACAAGTGTTATACAATTATGTAAATGTTCTTAGTGTCAAGAGTTAGCCATGTTAGAATGGTCGGTCTTATGGTATGTATATTTTTATTTTACCATAATAAAAAGAAAAACTCAACTTACTCAAATTAGATATTGATTGAGCGCTAAACTCTGCTAATGAGTGGTATGCTAAGGTGCCCAGACTCTCCCTTCTGGATCAGGGGACTTTCTGCCAGATGCTTGATGAACCTTCCCCATCCACTGTGCCTTGGAAACTGCCCTTGACTGAAGACAACCGCCCTTCCTAAGGTTGAATTGTGTTCTCAGGATGACCACACTGTAGTCTCTGGTCAATGTAAAGATATTGAAAATAGGTTTAGAGTCCTCAGAGGAAGGTCTTCCTGCGCTCACCAGGCACTACTCTTTTTCTTTCCAACCTCTTTCTTTCCATACAGGTGTTGACACTGAAAGTACTCCTTAATAAACCTCTTACACAATTAAAAACAGAGCAAAATAAAATAATACTTCTTCCTTGATGCTTTATTTGCAATGATGCCAGAAATCTGTCATGATAACAATACGGTGAGTGGGTAAGTGGGGTATTCAAAGAACCCTTGGAAGCAGTGCATTGAGCAAAGAAGCAGTGATTCTGGGGCTCAGCCCCTTCCTCTGGGAGTCCCAGGTACCATTCTTCTGGATGCACTGGTGAGTGTCCAAGAGTACACACCCATGACCGAGTCAACCTTGAGCAGGGAGGGGAGCGTGTTGCCCCTGCCCTACCATGCAGTACAGCTTAGATGCCAACTAAATATGGAATAAGAGAAGCTAAGAGTGAGCTGGGGGCCTCCACAGACTTTCACTCCTAAGGTTGGTGAGCTCAGTTTCATCTCTTCTATCATGTTGGCCCCAGCTCTCTTCCAGTCTCCTGCAGCCCAAGTTCTCCATCTCTTACCTTGGTTCTAACCTGCTGGGCTTCCAACAATGCACTTTGCCCATGTGAAAAGTGAAATAAAACTCCTAGGGCAGTCAGAGCTTTGGGGTCATGCATGCCATCCTCTTTCCTTTTTTTCTTTTTTTTTTTTTTGGCGGAACCGGGTATTGAACTCAAGCCCTTGCGCTTGCCAGGCAAGAGCTTATTCTACTGAGCCATCTCCCTGGCCCCCGGGCCTCTTTTCAATAGCAATAGGAAAATGACCCTTTGTGACACTTAATTCTATATCAAGTTCATTTTCTAACAGTCAAAGTTGGTGTATAAGGTAATGGTGGTGATGAGCAGCAGTTTACAACTGATTTGATTTCCTTCAGGACCTAAAGACAAAGTCCTCATGTCAAAAGAGAGGGAAAGATGCACCTCTTGAAGCCTCCTTGTCCCTCCACCTTGTCTTTCCTTGTCAGTATCACATATTCACCCTTCACTTACTCCTGGGAAGATGTTCCACATGCCCAGCCCCCTCCCTTCCCTCAGGGACAGGGACACTTCCCTTCGCCACCCTTCCGTGAATTCTGATCTCTTGGAGACCATGAAGGACTTTCCAGTGGTCTGATCTAGGAAGTTCTTTTAAGCCTTCACCTTTCTGATCACTTACGCCATTTCCTCTCCTTCAGGTTTGCAACTCGCTGACCGCCTTTCCATTCTCTCTTTGGCAGGTCCTTCTGACATCCCTTAAACAGCAGTGTTCTACCTGTCTTCTGCACATTTCCACTTGGATGGTTTTCAAACATGTTGGACCTAGTATTTCCAAAGCTGACATTGTTGCTCCTTTGCTAATTGCCAACTCTGAGTCTTCCTTTCCTCTTCTGCTCTCTGACCTTGTTACCAGAAGCTGTATTTTCTCCCTGTGGAAGCTTTGGAGACTTCACTTTCTCTAGATCTTCGTCAAATATCTCCCTTGGTCCAAAAGGTGTCTCCTCCCCACCCCAGAACCCCCAACAGCCTTACTTCTCTTTACTGGTGTCTTTGACACTTATCATGTGTATACTAGATGTTTAGTGATTCATTGTCAACCTTCTCCATAAGAATGGGAGTGAAGACCTGCTTTTGTTCATGGCTACCATCTCCAACATCTGGGGCTGAACCAGGTATTTAGTTAATGCTACATAAATATTTGTTGACTGAATGAAAAGAATTTGGATGTCTTCCTCTGCCTGGAACACAAATCTTTGGAAAGTTCAGAAGTTCTGCCATTTTTATCATGAAGTATTTCCCAAATACTGTGCCCCTGCTTGTTCCCTTGCCTTCTGATGCTCCCTTAGATTACAGCCTACCACAGCAAGTTGGAAACTGTCCTGGGCGCTTAGCTGGTTTCTTTGCTGTGACCGTTCCCTTAGATCATGCTTTTCTTTTACTAACAGCACAGTCTCGCTGGCACAATCTGGGTGTTTCTTCTTCTGCTCTGACCCTGTCGATGTCACTGATGTGTACCTGACTGCCTGGGAGTCTTTCCCACGATTGAGGTCTGCAGAGGGCCACAGTTTCAGCTCATTTGAAAGCGAGGTTCAGGAAGGACTGAAATGTGTCACAGAGCAGAGCTGAAGAGTTGGAAACAAGCAGTGCATTCTGTTGGAAGAACATCGGAGAGATACTAGGAGCACAGACTGGAGTAACTGGGGCAGCATTCTAGAATGAGTCATTACAACAAAGATCAACAGCTACCCAGCACAGGGAGGGGCTGGAGAGAGAAAGAAAAAGATCCAGTCATACCAAAGTGACACAGGATTTCCACACTTGTCTACATTGAAAAGCCAAAAATAGGGACATTTGAAGAGAAAGATAATGAGGTATCTTGCAAATCTACTCGGCTACACAGAGAGAGGTTTGCAGAAAAAGGTGCGGCTCCTTCTTGGTAGTAAAATTAAATTTTGGCAGGGGGGAGGTTCCCAGTCTTTACTCTCTTCTTCCTATTTTCTCCATCTTTTGCCACTATCAAGACATCTTCTTTAAGAAAGAGTCTGAAATGTTCACCCACACAAAATCAAAGTTTAATGTAATTTTTGTCTGCTAGCAGAAGCTCTTGTCTGAAGCCAAAGATATTTAGGTAGAAAAACCATTAATGCACATGTGCATGCATGCACATGTGTACACACACACACACACACACACACACACACACACACACACACAGAGAATGTTAGATTTCCATCGCTGTAACACATACTTGAGATAAGAACCTTACAGTCATTCTTTTGTTTCATGGTTTTAGAGGTTCTAGTCTATGAGTGCTTGGCCTCATTGGCTTGGGGCCTGTGGCGAGGGAGAGCATTAAGGTGGGGAGCACACGGAGTGGAAAGCACTTGCCTCAAGCTATTAGGAGACCGTGGAGCCTGAAAGGGCCTAGGGCACTGCCACCTCCTTCAAGGGAGTACCTTTATGATCTATGAGGCTCTGCCTCCTAGGGGGTCCCATCACTTCGCAATAATCCCACCCTAAGAAACCAACCTTGAGAATACAGGCCTTTAGGAGTCATTTCAGCTTCAATGCAAACTAATATTAGTATGCATATAATTATATTAATTATTGATTTATAATTATACTAATCATTAATATATAATTGTATATAGGGCTACACACAGTGATTGTTCAACAAATATATGTTGAGAGATGGTCTAGAAAAAACTATATTATCAAACTCTGGAAACAACCTAAATATCAACGTTGGGGAAACCATTGAAGCATCCTCTGTAGGAGGAAATATTACACAACTATAAAATATTTAGAAAGCCTTTTAATGGCTCTATGGAAATTCTTATAATGAAATATTCGGAGAAAATCAGCGGGCTCCAAATTGCTGCTATGATGTGTCAATTATAAAAATCATCCTACATCAAAGATTTGGAAAACCTGTGAGTATCTGTAAAATCTGGGGGACTTGGGGTTAATTTTTAGTGTCTTCTTTCTACCTTACAATATTTCTGGGTTGTTTATAACTAGTGTGGGGTAAACATTACAAAAGTAACCTGAAAGATTGGTTTTGGGGAGACTATACCTTTTAGGGGTTCCCTGAAATCCTACTGTGTTGTCGTGGCCTCAAGAGAGTATCCAAGGAGGAGGAGCGAAGCCTGGAGAGCGCTGGCGCCAGCCAGCCAGCCAGCAGGGGACTCTAAAATGTGCTCTACAGCAGGGATCACATGCTTCAAAGAAAATGGCAGTGCTTGGCAGCGTTGGTGCCTTACTCTTCTTGAGGCTTTCATTGTGCCAGGCTAACAGGGCAACCCCAGAGCTGGGACACCTTTGCCTCTGCTTCTTACATATTTATGTCTTTTTTGTTCTAGTACTAGGAATGGAACTCAGGACCTTGCACTTTCCAGGCAGGCACTGTGCCCTGGGGCTATCTTCAGGCCCATATTCATGCTTTGTTCAAGGGCTGAGACATTTTTACTTTCACCCTGCTCCCCCTAGCCTCTTCTTTTTCAGATCCAGCTGAGAGACTAATTGAAGTCATTGTGTTGGTATTTCTGGAATATTCTACATTAATATCTTGAAGAAATGAAGTTATGTCCTTTAGGTGGAAAATGTTAATATTGCTCCTGTCATAATGCCCATGTAAAGGACTTGGCCTTTAAAAAAAAAAAAAAAACATGGATTTCAGCATTTATTAACAAGGAAATATTTTACTGCAGTTATTTCTGGAAATTATTTCTAAACATTTGCATGTTCTTCTGACATAAGTGGCTTCCCACCTCCTTTCCTTGGGACTCGCTGTGTGGTGTTGGTGCGTGGACTCTGTGGGGGTGCAAACTTCATAGCCAGGAGAAAACAAGCAAGCAAGCAAGCAAACAAACAAACAAAACCAGAAACAGCAAGCCCCACCCCTCTCCAAATTTCTAATTTTTTGCACTTAGAGAACAAAATCCTAGAGTGTCCTTGTGGACACAAAGATCTTAGGGTCTAAATCTAAGGATTCCATAGCTTTGAGAATTGAAACGATCTAAGACTTTATTTTTGTCCTATACTAGCGATTAAAATATCCAAAGTCTTGACTAAGGAGGTCTGGATGGCAGGAGGCGGCCCGGAGGCTGGCGCTAGAAGCTTGAAAAGATGAAATCCCTGCTCTGCCTGGATTTCCAGGGAAAGAACCCTGCTCCTCGGGAACTCCAGGCCGCGTTTTGCAGGCGTCCGCATCTGCCTCCCCGTCTCTTACCTCCTTGATGTTCGGCACTATTTGTGGCCAGCGTGGTGGAAGGACACAGTGAGGTTCTCACCCCCGTCCCCCGCTCCCATCCCCAGTTCCATCAAAGCGAACCCGGGCCAGCGCAAGGATCTCCGAGTTGCGAGTGTGCTGAGGCTGGGACTGTCACTCATTCTCCGATCAGCGCGTGAACGCAGCTCGGCAGCCGCTGGCAGGAAACAATTCTGCAAAAATAATCATACTCAGCCTGGCAATTGTCTGCCCCTAGGTCTGTTGCTCTGCCGCCGTCCACACTCGCTGCAAAGGGGGGCACAGAATTTACCGCGGTGAGAACATCCCTCCCCGACAGCAGATTACAATGCTGCAAACTAAGGATCTCATCTGGACTTTGTTTTTCCTGGGAACTGCAGGTACATTATTTTTTTTCTTTTTAATTCTACAGCTGATTTGCTAATTGTCCCTTTCCCCCCATCCTCTCCAGAGGAACACTGTTATTTGGGGATGATTTTATGTGCAAACCTAAGACTGGTCATTTTCGTTGAGCTGGGAAAGAAGCGGGTCGCCCTCGCTGCCCGGCTGAACCCCGCGCCCTGCCGGGCTACACCGGACCGGGGCTGTCTCCCCGCGCCGCCAGCGCCAGCGCCCCGCCAGCGCCAGCGCCCCGCCAGCGCGCCCGCCCTTCCCACTCTGTGTGCGGGCAGCGATCAGAGCCAGGGACTGGCTCCCGGGAACCTGGGCGACGGGCAACGCTCCTTCTCCGAAGGCGGGCGATGTCGTGCCCCTGGCGTCGCCGCTCAGGCTCGCCTACCGCCGGGAAGGGGATTGTCAGCCTGGGCTCCGGGAAGGGGGAACAATAAGGACGACAGCCGCCCCCACCGTCATTTCCCCGGGTGTCATTAAACTGAGGCTCCCTGGGCTTCTTCACCCACCCCCTCACTCCCGCCGCCGCCCCGGGCTGAATAACGGTTTGCAAAATGGGGCGAAAATGGGCAGCATCGCAGGGCTGTGTGGCCGTTGTTGCACCCCCGTCCTTATGACGTTAGTTTTTCATTTGCCAAATTGCTGGTTAGTTGCAAAGCCTGCCCTCGGCCCGGAGCAAGGAGGGATGGGAGGGTCGAGCGCCGCGTTTTGACAGGAGGAAGTGCAGAGGGGCGGAGGGCGAGGAGGGCGTGATCGGGGCTGCTGGTGTGTGCGCGCGTGTGTGCGGGCGTGTGCCTTCACACGCACCGAGAGCTCCGTGTTGCACGGTGCGAGCAAAGAATGGCAGGTAGCTGCCCCGCAGCACCTCGCCCCAGGCTCCTTTCTTTGGGCGAGGTTCCAGATCCCGGCAAAGTGCGAACAATAGGGAGCTAGGAAGAAGACCATAGGGATGCTGTCCCGGGTGGCGGGGCCGCGCCGCCGCCCAGAGCACCTCCGCCGGCTGGCGGGCGGGCGGGCAGACGCGGGAGGGAGGTGCCTTACATTTCGGCCGTTGCCATCTCGGCCTCCCTGGAAGATGCCTCCGCGCCTGCCCACCCTGCCTCCAGCTGCTCCCCCTACACCACCCGAGGATTTGCGCTCGGGTGCTGACGGACGGGCGGGGAGGAAGAAAAGAAGCGGGGCTGCAGAGCCGGGTGGGCTGGGCTGACACCGGGGCGAGGGCGTGTGCAAGCAGCGCTTGCGGATCCTGTGCGTCGCGGTCGCAGCGGCCAGCTGCCGCCGTACCTGCGCGGACAGCCGAGCCCGGGCGCAGAGCACCCAGTGCGTCCCCTCCGCGGGCCGCCCGGGACCGCGCTCGCCGCCAACTCGGTCCCTCCCACGGCGACCAATCAGAGCGGGGCTAGCTGGGCGGGAAGCAGCGAGAGGCTTTCGTGGCGGCGCGGGTGGCCCCAGCCGCCTGCCAGGCCGCCCCCGGGTGTCCAGCCCAACGGTCCCGCTCGCCCCCCGCCGGGAGCGACACCGCCCCAGGCCGTCCCCGCTGGCCCAGCGGTTTCCAAGCAAATACAATGGAGCCGAGGCGGTCACCTCCGGCGCCTCCCCGTCCCGCCCGCCAGCCCGCCCGCCCGCCCGCACCTCTCGCGCCCGCACGG
>NW_004524842.1:1181330-1185393 GCF_000260255.1 Octodon degus
GGGAACGAGATGGTGGAGATCGGATCGCCAGGGCTCCCTCTGGGAACCCGGAGGTCTCTGGGCTGCCTTCTCCCACTTCTGATGGGCGTGACCCTTCGTGTCTGCATCCCACGGGATTTGCAGCAGGTACAGGCCTAGGGAATCCCACGCGGGATGTTCTTGGGTGCACAGGCCAGGGTGGCCTGGAATGAAAGCCCCAAGATTGGAGAGGATGGGAAGAAAGTAGAATGTGAAATCAACCAGGGTTCTCCACAAAAGAAAGAAGTTGAATGGATTTATAAGGAAAAATAATTTTCCTTTGATGTATTGTTTTTTAGCATGGTTAAAAAAATCCAGAGAACTCACCCCAAAGGGTCAGAAGGAAAACAGAAACAGTATTACGCACACGCACACACCCCCCCCCCTTTTTTTCCTCTTGCTCTTTTCTGTGGGCGCAACAGCTCAAATGTTGTAGCATCTCTAGGGACAGTGGTGATTCCTTTTCTGTGCTGTATTTGGTGGATTTGAAAATTTAAATATAAAGCAAGCTAATCTTAGTATATGAAATAAGCCAGGTGGCCTCCCTTCTGATTTTGCTGTCCTAGGCTCTTTAGAAATAAAAGGAAATATTTTAGAACTGCATCGTACGTTGGAGCCTATGTTAGCAGCGTTTCTGGATGTTGTGTGGAAAATTTGTTTACGCGAAGGATTTGGCAAGGCTGAGTCACGTGTTTACTTGATAATTTCAGGGTCCTCTGCCAGTTAAACTTGTAAGAGTCAAGGGGTGGGTAGAACTGGTTTTCTACCAAGATCGTATCAACTTAAGAACAAAGAACACCTTTGCCACTTTATGAAAGGTAGCATGTATATGAGGTATATTTAATACCACTCCTAAGCGATTTATGATTTATTTCAGCAAAATTCCTTGTGAGCACAATTACAATGAGCTGTATTTTTCCTTTAATTTTAATTTTCAAATGAGAAATCTGACCCTGACAAAATTAACTGATTATAATAAAACCATATTAAAGAACATGAGTAACCTTTAACAATTTTATCCAAAACCCCTAAAGACAATTTCCTTTCAGTAAATATGAGCACATTTCAAATACTTAAATTAACTTAGATGTCGTATAAAACTTAACAGCTAAAAACAGAGAAAGTAATACTAGAAAGTGTGGAAGTGTATGTGTCATTTATTTAAGTTTTTGAGTTTCTCTTCCCACTAAAGACACCCAGGTCTACAGCCTGACTCTTTATTAAGCTAAAAGCTGCCAAGTTCTCTCTGCCTCCAGGGACTGAATTTGATGACTTTTATCTAGATTCTGTTACCCAAGTTTTTGTTTTTACTTTTATTTTATTTATTTTATTTTATCTTTTTTGGTGGAACTGAGGATTGAACTCAGGCCCTTGCGCTTGCTAGGCAAATGCTTATTCTTCTGAGCCATGACCCCAGCCCTTTACTTTTAAATAACTCTGGAATAGGAGAACATCTCCCTTCTCAATAAAGAAGTTTCCTTCAAGTCTTCCTATGTCTACTGATTAAGCTGAGTTTGTTCATCATTGACTGTGTCTTTGAGTTTGATAATTCAAGAAAAAAGGTATAAATTGGCCCAGGCTCCCCTTACATAAGACCACATAAAAATGATGCAATGTGATGTTTGTAAGAGATGTGGTTGTTTATTCCAGACAGCAAGCAGAGAAAGAAGTCCGTTCTGTAGAGTCCCCAAATTAAAAGAATTTGGCGGTGCTCCTTTATGGAATATACTTATTATGAGCTGAATTCTTTAGGTAATATTTAATTTCTTGTAAATAATATCTATGTATTTTTTGTCATTTGGAACAGTGTCTCAATTATCCAATGAAAAGCAGGAGGTTTTTTTTTATCTGAAAACTTATCTTCAGATGTGACATATCCTTTTAAAAGGCAGGCAGCGTTTTGTAAACTTCACAGTGCTTAAAATATGAGCTTTGGGATTTCTAGTGCAGCCACTTAATTTTTTAAGATGCTGAAGCCTCTATTTAGTGTGAGTTTGGTGAATTCCCCGTATGTACGTTTTTGGTGTTACAGAACTGTGGCCGCTCTCCAGGCTGGAAGTGGCTTCAGTGCTCCCAGCAGGCCTCCGAGAGTGTCTTACAGTCCTTCCTGACTTCCTGTAAAATGAGTGATTCACTACCTGTTGCTAAAGGACAGCTTGAACTTCACTGACAGTCTTGGTTTGTGATGATGGAGACCAGAACCAATTGGCGGGGAGGGGGGGCAGGACCGCACCTGTCCCCATCTGTCTGCTGAGAACAATCAGGGGTAGCCTGGGAAGAGACAAAGACATTTTTAAAAGACTCCCTCTCCTGCATTATTGAAGTGTTGAGTAGTTGCACATACAAATGTTGTATGGTACCAACATAAATACTTTATGTATATTCCATCATTGATAATTCCTCAGTTTAATAATCTGGCACATATGGCTATATATTAAGAATAGTTTTTACTAATATTAAAATTGGGTAAGAGGTTATATAAATTTGCAAGCATTAATCATTTAGCTGTATAAAATAGCCATCATTGGAGCTCTGAATCAAAGACTTAAGACACCTTCGACTGAAAAGGAAGAACTGTGAGTAAAACTCACAAGAAAATTGTATGTTTCTTAATCTACTCATCAAATATCTGGACAAAGATCATGAGGATTGAAGCTCTTAACTTTAAAAAAATATTTTAATGAAACTACATTTAATAATACAGTAGGTATGCTTGGTACTGTAGGGTTACAGAATACAGACATAAGTCTGAAGGTTCCAGTCCTGTCAGCTTTGCCTCGTCCTGCTTTTAATTGCTGGGACCAAACCTTAAATCTTTTGCTGATATAAAGGGATGTGAATTGTTTGGCATTGGCAGTGGTGCCATTGTGCCCTTGCGTTTCATGTTGTTGAAATGCTGTCTCTCAGCTGCTGACGCTCATTAGAAACACTGCCTTTTGATGTTGGTGTGGGTGCCAAATGGCGCCTTCTGGGAAGTTTTAATACATTACACTTCCAGTGCTCTGAGGCCAGGTGTACATGGGGCCACTGAGTCAACGGAATTTCAGTTGGGTTGACACTCCTTTACCCTCCCTGCCATGTTAATGTAACTTCTGGACAATCAGAGATGGAAGGAAGACTGCCCTGAAAGATCTCTCTTGTATGCATGTGCTTTTGAAAAAGAGCTTTTAGTGAACCTGTTGTGCATTCTTTACGTTCCAAATATGCATAATGTTTTCTTGAATTCAAAGATAGCGTGACTGATGACCCGCATTCAGCTCTATCCTCTCAGTGAATACCATTTGATTTGTAGCTGCAAATACCGGCAACATCTGGGCTCCCCTTTCTGTATTATGCCATTCCTGAGATAATATGTAAAAAAGCCTTTTGTTGCACAGTATTCTCTTCTTTTGGTTTCTGATTACCTCACCTTGTAGGCGCATTCATAGTAATGTCACACTGTTTGAGATTGTGTTACATTAGGCATTCTCTTAAATAGTTGATCAAATATGTTTATTGAGTGCCAACTTTTAATCATACGCTCTGTGGGGAATTACAAAGGACGAGATGACATAATTCCTTCTGTCAAGGAGCCCTGGGAGTAGTGGAGCATGGAGATTAAGAAGTATACAACCCTGGGGTGAAGCCCTAGCCCTGTCTCTCCCTGACTCTCTCCTCTTGGACAAGTTATTTACTCCGAGTTGGGGAGAATTAGTGATGCCTACTTTGTAGAGTTTATGTGACAGCTTTAGAGATCACGAGACTTCAAGACATGCAATGTTTAATTAAATATGGAAGAAGGATGTGTATGAATCCAGAAACAAAATAATTATTTGGACCTAGTGCTCTCTTTTTGGAAGGATTTATAAAAGGATATTATGAGAATTGGACGTCTTCAGTGATTAAGAACAGACCTAAGAAATTGCTAGTTGCTAAGTGTATGTATATCATTGTGTTGGTGGTGAATACTTTAGAAGGAAAAGTGGTTGAGTATGAGCTTGAAAGCTATTAGGAAAAGGATGCATCAAGGTTTAATGGATCCTGAAGGGCATGCAATTTTGAGGAC
>NW_004524842.1:1185493-1189673 GCF_000260255.1 Octodon degus
GATCCTCCTTTTTCAGCCTCCCTAGCTCTGGGATTATAGGTGTGTCATACAATGGCCAGACTCTGGCTGGCTCAGCATGCCCAGTGTGGAGCCGGTGCTGCAAGTGGTACCGGGGATTGAACCCAACCCCTGTGCTTGCCTAAGCAGGCACTTAGTCCACTGAGCTATCTCACCTACCTTTGGCCAACAATTTTTTTAAAAGCACATAACAGGAGAACACATTGGCGGTCTCCATCCCCTGGTACCCCGGAGGAACCCTTGCAGTTGCTCAGTCTTGATATACCGCACCCTGTTGTACAGCTGTGCTCTGCTCTGCTTGGACCCACTTGCTTGAGAGGTTCAGCTGATCGTTCCCATCTGCTGGACGTGGTCCTGGCCACAGTCATTTGTGTAGTGCTTTCAGGGCTAGAATAATGAATCAGAATCAAGAGTTATTTTTGAAAGAAAAAAAAAAACTGAGCTGTTTGACGTTCATTTCCCAGAACAGTCTTAAATGAGATCTGAGGTGCTGTGCTGTTTGTTGCTGCTGATATTTTTGTGCATTACTAACTGGAACAACATAGAGTAATTGCTATTATTATTCAAATGAGTCAGACGTAAGCACCCTTTTCTAGGAGCAGGAAGTAGTTTTGCCAGCCAGAGGAATAAAGCATTAGACAGGAAAATGAAGATTTTTTGTTTTAGGGTAGCTACAAGCAGACAAACAGGTTATATAACACCAATAATTATATCTTAATGACCACTGTTATGGTTTCCAGAGCTATGACATTGGTTACTTTCAGATCACTTACTCAGGAGACATTCAGTTGCACTTGCTCTATGCCTGGCACTGGGAGTGTGGTGGTCACTAAGAGGACCGTGGCCCTGTTTCCACGCACCCCCCAGTCTAGAACTGTACAGGAATTCAGCCTTTAAACAAGCAAGCACACACATTCATGATGATGTATTTAGTTTAAAACTAAGGAAGCGAAAGAGGGTACTTTAAGAGTTTACCAGGGGGAAATCCATTTTCCAAATGGTTGGGGAGAGGTAGAAGAAACATTTAAACAAGTGTCAAACAAGAAGGATAGGGCTGGGGAGATAGCTCAGTAGAATAAGCACTTGCCTGGCAAGCACAAGGTCCTGAGTTCAATCCCTGATACTGAAAAAAAAAAAAAAAAAAAAGGAAGAAGAAGAAAAAGGATAGATGATATTCTTATTTTAAGTGATTACTATTAGGTTCAACACACATTAAATTACAGAAGCATTCTTGAGTTTCTTCACTCAAGGTACCTTGACTAAAACCTTCAATGAACCTTTCTCTTGAGAAGGTCATTCAACTTCAATAATTGGGCCAGGTTTCAGCTTATATAGTCCAGGAAGCTATGTCCTGATCTCCAGAAACAACTGTAGTTACCAGTGGAGGCAGGACTTAAACACTTCTGGATCACAAGAAAGGAAGGAGTTCATTCTTTGTAGGAGTCCCTTGAGCTGGGCTTTGGAGATGAGTTTGTTTTTTCAAGATGGAGCAGGTAAAAGGGGTTGGTGATTGAGCCAGAGCAGGCACCCTGAGAGGAACACATCTAGTCAGAGTTGAGGAACAGGGTCAGATTACCTGAGAAGGAATGGCCTGAGATCAGGAGAAACTGCTGTCAGACCAGACTGTAGAGACCCTGGAGTAGAGACAGGCTGAGAAAAAAGTGGTTTAAGTAACTGACCTGGCATGTGGCTTACGTTAGGCGGCTGCATCTAGCACCGGGAAAGCTGCCAGTGAATGGGCTCTGTGCCTTCCACGCTGACTTGAGTTTGACCAAAGTGGGGAGAGAACATCTTGGAGGACTGATGATTGTCTGACCTTTGGAGTCTCAGGCCTGGACTGGCCATGCTGGTATCTGCAATGTGCTTGTCTCTCCACCTATTTCCCATCTGTAAAATAGAGTTCATGACACCCCTACTCCATGGGCTTTTGGTAAATTTAAGTAAAATTACGTGAGAAGCAGATAAACTGTGAGCACTCAACAGGTGCTTATCCAAATTCATCTTGATGTAATCTTAGCACCCAGGAAGGCAGAAGCAGGAGGATTGCAAGTTTGAGCTCAGCCTGGACAATGTAGCAAGATCTTGTCTCAATATAAGAAATTAAAAAGAAAAAAATCCCCACATTGGAGCCCAGTAGGAAGCTCTTGGGCTCAGTCCCCAAGACCTGGGACAAAAATTCACCTTCAATAGAGATTTGTTTTGTTTGTAAAGAGATGCACTAAGAAGATGATGTCCATGTTCCGGATTCTGAGCTAGGGTCTGAGCGAGAAAACAAAAGAAATTTAAAAACACTGCAGTAGCCCTGCAGAAGAGTTGATTGTCACGAAAGCATCTCCCCAGCACATAAGAAATTGCCTGGTCCTTTCCCGCCAAAGAGAAAAAAAAAATTCATGAAAGATGATATATGAATGAGAATTTAAATGAAGGAGTCAGGCAGCAGTTCTGAGATTAGCTTAGGGAAGCAGAAGTCACTTTGGCTGGGTTTAGTGTCTCAATAAAGTGTGAAGGAGCAAGGTCTTGGTCTGGACCTGCAGAGACTTGGAGTATGTAGGGCGAGGATGTTCTGTTTCCTTGTAGGAGAGGGGTTTAGCTAAAGGATTCCTTTGGAGAGGCAGTTAAAGGCTGGGAATCGGAGCAGGTCACATTAACATTTTAAATGTTAGGACAGGGGTTAGGGGAGGGGCGCTGTTCTAGATATTGGGAAATCATGGTTAAGAACATGGAAGAAGTAATAGCAATGGAGTACCTGGGTGAGCAGGCTCTGTGTTTGAGACTAGCTGGGAGTCAGCAAAGAGGTAGGCAAGGCAATAGGTAGCGATCGCTTTGGATGGGCGTTTTGGTCTTGTGTAGCATCCACTGTAGTAGCTGGACAGAGTGCAGGGTGAATAAAAGGATTTTTTTTCTTTTGGCTGAGTGAAAGATCAAGTAGATGAGGGAGACCTAGGGGCTAGGAGAAGGGGAGCCAGTTAAAGCTGGCTTGGCTGGAGAGAAGTCCTAGGAGAGTGCCTAGCTGTAGGCAACAGGAAGACTGGTATGTGAGAAAGCATACTCCTGGGCTTGAGATTCAAAGATCTGGGTTTATGATTTGGCTCTGCTTCTAAGTGAACTTACATATTACTTATCCTCTTTTTTTTTTTTTTTTTTTGGTGGAACCGGGGATTGAACTCAGGTCTTTGCACTTGCCAGGGAAGCGCTTATTCCACTGAGCCATCTCCCCGGCCCCTATCCTCTTTGAACTATAATATCCTTATTTAAAAAGGAGAACAAGAAAAGAGAATATATGTGAAGTGCATTACAAGTAAACGTACCTTACAACTGTATCTTTATTAATAGACATATAGCCGAGGAGCTTGATAGAAACCAAATCTTGTGTACCAGAAGAGCTCGTTAGAGACAAATGGTGATATATTGTATAAAGCAGATAGTGATGGAAATAGACACTTCTGATGACTCTGAGAGGAATAAAAAGGCCACAGCTGAGATGTTGGAGATGACAACCAACCAGTGCAGGTAGATGGCACAGCCCAAATGGAAGATGTATGAGAGAGAAAGAGTTGTTAAGTTGCAAACCTAATGGGATAAACTAATTGTGATGTTGTCCATATGATGGGGAGATTAAGAGACATCTTGGCTTGTAGAAGTTTGGACATACTGATATTCCAGTGTGTAGGTCAGTGTTTTCTAAACTGTGGCTGATGAAATCAGATTAGTTGGACTTTATCTATGTTAGAAAAGAAAAAAAGGAAGAGAATGGAAGAAAAGAAAGAAGTGAAAAGAAAGAAAGTAGAAAAGGCTGGGATAAAAGGAAGAAGGCATGGAGTGAAATGAAAGAATAGAAGGGAGTGTATTTCTGTATAGTATAGGTAAATACGTTCTGAGAAATTCGTTTCACTCTGTGTGTGTGTGTGTGTGTGTGTGTGTGTGTGTGTGTATCACCTACTTATGGTAGAGAGCATCCTATGACTCACATCCAAAAAGTGTGACAGCTACTGTCATAGAAGGAAGAATGTAAACCTGAACAGAGGAGGAAGCAGTCTGTAGTAGGCTGAGTCTTCCAGGGCATGGGGAGATCTGAGGGAGGGAAGAAGTGACAGCAAAAAGCACCCAGAAGGGTGATAGCATCTGGAACAAAGGGTGCCTGTAGCAACCTTCAGGTACAATA
>NW_004524842.1:1189958-1203855 GCF_000260255.1 Octodon degus
AGTTTTTCTTATCCCTTCAGAAGACAAAATTCTAGCTGTGAAGTATTAACCTTAGAGAGGAAAAGAAAAGATAGCTGGGATGCCCGGATAGCATCTGGAGCAAAGGGTGACCCAAGCTCTGACAGGTCGTAGAAAGTCTGCCTGGGCACAAGGGGTGGCTGGCGAACTCTTCCCAGTGCAAGTCAGGGCTGGAACTTGAAGGACGGCTTTCACTCTGCAGAAGCTAAAGGGTATGAAACAGATGTATGGTGGGTGTTGGGAGGTGGCTGGAGGAGGTCCAGCAGAAGGGACAAGGCTCGGAGGTGGCAGTAGTCGGTAGCTTTGTATTCTTTCAGTAAAGAGAGCATCAGAAATTACAGCCAGTACTTTGTGGGTAATTTTTCATACCCAGAAGTATTTATGTTTTAATAACTGTATAGCATCCAGAAGGGGATGTGTGGCCTATTACTAGAAAGTATGTTAGAGCAGATAGATGCAGCCAGAGAGTGGTGGTATGAACACTGAGGTTAGAAAACCGTAATAATGGCAAGTGAAAAAAAAAAAAAAAAGCCTAGCTCCAATGCTATATGTAGGTATAATAGCAATAATTTTGTTCAACAGCGCCGCTTTCGCTTTAGTCCACCATCAAGGCTAGGAACCAGTAGATTACATTTTATGTTGTCTGAGTTTTCCATAATGAGAACACACTGCTTTATGCTCAGTTGTAAAGCAGAGCGCAGTAAAAGCGAGAGCGGCGCTTCCGCGGTCCGGTCCGCTTCCCTGGAGAGCGAGTCCAGCTCACGGTGGAATTGGGGTTCTTAGGGTCGAAGGCTGAGCACGAGCTGAGGTCCAGGACTGTCCGTGACAGATGGAAGGGGCGCTCCGCGGGGTGAAGGCGGAGAGGGAGGGCCAAGTGATGAAAACCTTTCAAAGGTCGCCGGTGCACACACATTCCTGTGCTCCGAAATGAACAGGGTGAAGGGCTCACTCGCACCGCACCGGTGACTGTGCTCACCACGTGGGAAGGTAGTTTTTAAATAAGATTTTGAGCCGCCCGGGAGATGGCTCAGTAGAATAAGCGCTTCCCTGGCAAGCGCAAGGGCCTGAGTTCAATCCCTGGTTCCGCCAAAAAATAAATAAATAAGATTTCGTTTTCTTTCCTCAGTGGCCCTGATATCCGTGTATTTAAAGAATCTTTGTAATTGTATAAAGCAGTCTTTTGATGTTCATTGCGCTCGTCGCCGATTGAGTGTATTATGTCTCTCAGATCAGCAGACGAGGGCAAGGGGTTGAGACTGACTGCTGTCTAAAATGTTCTTTTGCTCGCATTTCATTTGCGAGCGCCCACTTTGTTTACCGCAGGTGCCAGCAATCCTGTTAAATCCAAGAATTTGACTTATGGTACAACCCAGCAGCCCTAAAGATACGTTATCGGGGGCGCGCGAAGATGGAAGTGTCAGGCAGGCTCTTTGGATTGATAATGATCTTTCTTACATATTTCCTTTCCATGTGATGGAGGTAGTGTGTCATGTCACTGCTGTTCCTTAGGCTTTGGGTATCAAGCCAGCATTTTGGACCACGATTCCTCTGATTTCTATGACCTTCAGCCAGTTAATCTCTCCAATGCTTGTATTATTTATCTGTGAAGCAGAAATAATAATACCTACCTAATAGCGCTGCTGGAAGGACAAAGTGAGGGATTCACACAACTGTCTGGAATGTAGTGAGCTCAGTAATTTTTCCCACTTCCTTTCTTTTTGCTGAAGTCCACAGTGAAGGAAGACACAATGAGTGCTGGATTGTAGTATTGAGTATAATTAGAGTCAAGTCATATTTTCCTCATTTTTGGAGCACCCAGGAATGGCATGGATTACCATTGAGTTAGAAACTATTGATGATTGTTGATTGTTGATTGATGATTGTTGTCCTTCTTGTGGAAGCCAAGTCTAGTGAATATTGACTTTGAGAATTTAAAAAGAAAAGTAGAATTTTTAAATCAAATTATTTTTATAGATTGTACTTTCTATTTACTTAGGCTTTAATATAACACTCGTCCATTTTCCCTAAAGGTGGAACCATAACATTTAGATTATTTAAGGCATAGTGACTGCTAAAGATCATATTGGGGACATTTCATTGATCTAGAAGGCATTTGTCGGGTAAGCTTAATTCTTTTGTGGAACATAAAGGATGAAGAAGTTCGGGCAAGAAGCCTCTGAATAGCAGGATGGCTATCTCAGAGTCCATGGATTTAATTATATGCAGTTGATCCACAGGGAAGCCTTTCGACTGTTACTCAGAATCCATCTATGCTTCATTTCCTGGCTTCTGTCACATTTATAAGGGCTCTTAGATTGGGATTAAAATCACAGACATACAGCAGCTAAGAATAGGTGTACTGCAAATGAGAAGATGTAGAACTTGGATAAATAAAGGGTGGGAAAATATGAAAAGCAAACTTGAAATGCAAAACCAAAACAAAACAAAACAAAACCCACCACTTTTTCAGTCTCAACCACTTAGTTATTTGGTTAAAAAAAAACAACACAAAACCCTGAAGATGTCCCACAATACCGAGGGAGTAAGAGTGAGGTATGGATAATAATAGGTGCTCACGATTAAAGCTCATTTGGAAGAACCAACGACAGGCTATTTCAAGAAGCAAACAGAAGTTACATGGATTCGGTTTTTTGAGCTTTGCATGTGCCTTTGGGTGTTATGCCCTAACAAGGTATAACTTCAAGGGTCTTGTACAGTTAGGAAGGAGAAGCAAACGTGTCTAGGTGCCGTTGCCTTCACCAACTGTAACATTTGCGCTACTCATCTGGAAAATTCACTTGAGGTATTCTGAACCTCAAGAATTAGGACCAATGACACGTCCCGCTTGCACTGTACTGTTCCTCAGCTTAGTTTGAAGTCCACAGCTACTTATTTATCATTAAGGGAAACTGGATCAGCCAGCCTCTCTCTTCCTTGTGCTAAATTATAGTAAGTACATTTTAAGATTAAAAACCCTAACAGGGCCGGCCAGATAGCTCAGCAGTTAAAGCACCTGTTTAGGCAGACGCAGGAGCCAGGGATTTGATCCCCCCTGTGCTGTACCGGCCTCGCCCCGGGACATGCTGAAATGGCAATTGACACTGGATGTGGTGGCGCGCATCTGTAATCCTAGTGCTTGGGAGGCCGAACATAGGAGGATCACTATGAGTCCAATCTGTGTAGTGAGACCCTGTACACCCTGTACTAAACAACAATAACAACAACACCAACAAACCCTAACAGTATGAGTAATTGGAGGTAGCTGCTTATCATTCCTGCCTTTATTGAATTTTTATTATTTTAGCAAAGCAATTTCTAAAGTCTTGAAACTCTCACTAAGACCCTTAAGAAAAAACACAAATCCTCTCCTCTCGACTCTTTCTCCTCCTTGCCTTCCCACCTCCTGATATTCACTGTGCTGAAGCAATCACTTTCTCCTCATTTTAGCTATTTGTCCCCTGTTCGCTCCCCTGACTGTGACTCCTGTGTAGTCTTAGCCTCCTTGAACACTGCTCTGTCCCTCATGTCTCCTCTACATCAGGGATCCTAGTAGGACCGCTTTTCATTCAACATATTTAATGTTTACATTATTTTGACTAATTTTTTTCACAGCTGAACCAGTTCTGTGGATTTTTTTCCATAATTTTATTGATAAACAAATAGCAACGAGACAGTTTCAAATCAAATTGGTAGGACAGTTTCAATAACTAACACACTGCATACGTTCTTCTTAGTGGTTAATTGCTATACAAGATGAGGACTTGATAGCCTATTTACAAGCACCACTAGAATAAATCATTCTATTCATTAACAGAATGTAACTATATATCTATCCTAACCACTTTGAATACACAGATACAAAATGGACATTCATCTGTATCCCCTTTTTTTGTTAAGTTCCGTTATTTGAATATTATAGTTGTGTAAACTCAGCAAAAAAATATGGAACGCTTCACGAATTTGCGTGTCATCCTTGCGCAGGGGCCATGCTAATCTTCTCTGTATCGTTCCAATTTTAGTATATGTGCTGCTGAAGCGAGCACAGTTCTGTGGTTTTATTCCTTATGTGATTTTCTGTCTTTCATGGAGTCTGTAATGGCATCAGTTTCTTTTATTTTTATACATATACCTCTCACTAATGAGCTGCTAGTTCACGGAAGACAGTGCAAATCTCTTCTTAGTATATCAAACCATGATTCAATATCTGCCTGGGGATTTATATCCCAGACCTTACTATTGTTCTCCAATATAAATTGTTGGTTTTCTAGATTTCTTAGTTATGTTATATTTGCCTATTAACATAGTTCTCTAGATTGGAGATTACTTTTCCTAAGAATTTTGAAAAAGTGTTGCTTTATGTTTTATTTTCTTTTTTGTTTTTTAATTTTATTTACTTATTTGGCACAGGGTCTTGCTATGCAGCTTGGACTTATAGTGATCCTCCTGTCTCAGCCTCCCCAGCGCTGGGATTACAGGCGTGTGCCACCACACCTGGTCTCAGTGATGGCATGGGGGGAGGTTCCAGGACAAGTAGTGCACAGGTACCGGGGATGGAACCCAGGTCTTTGTGCTTGCCAGGCAGGTGGTTAGACAGCCGAGCTATCTCTCCAGCCCCTGCTGTGTTTAGTAGCTTTCAGTGTTGTAGTTCCGAGGTCCAGTGCCATGGCATTTTGGTCTGCTTCTCAGCTAGACAATTTTAAGGTCTTGTCTTTGTCTACAGTGTTGGGAGACTTCCCAGTGATGTGCTTTCATTACCTGCGGAAGGTTCTCAGTGGACCATTTTAGTCTAGATACCTATGTCCTTCATTGCTGAGAAAGGTTCATGTATTATTTATTTCCTATTTTCTATATTGCTTTCTCTTGAGCCTTCTGGAATTCTTATTCAGAAATTGGAATAATAATTCGATTTCTTTTTTCTTTATACCTTTCTTCATTCTGTGACATTTTCTTAGCCCTTTTCCAGTTTTTCTGTTGAATTTTCTATTCTGAAAACTTTTTTTAATTTTCTGAGCGCACTTTGTGGTTGTGTGAATGTCTCTTCTGTAGCTTTTTTTTTTTCTTGCTCTCTGGTTGTGCTATCTTTTATATTGCTGAGAATTTTAGAAAGTGTACTTCTTGTGTTGTCTTTTGTTCCCCTTGAGTTCCTCATGTTTCAGTATCTCCTTTCATGTTTTGGATTATTTGATTTCATGCCTCAAATGCTAATGCTCCTTGGCTGCCCATCAGTACTTAGGAGGGAGGTACTGAGAAGCTGTGGGGAGCTCTGCGTGGGTGGACCTCGCTTTGGAGGGTGACTGTGCCCAGACCTGGGCTGTTGTGTGGGGAGTATGCGAATCATCATTAGTCCCTACGTTTTCTTTGTCAGTTTAAGAGAGACCAATATCTTGCAGCCCAGTGAATATAAGCCTGACTCCTATTTTTCTCTGAATGAAAGAAAAAATTATCCATAGTAGGGTTTCATTTATTCCCCTTATTTTCAATAAGCAGCCTCTGGCTTCAAGGGTGACTGTTGTTCTTTAGGGCTCAACCTCTCCAGTTTAAAGTAAATCCAATCTTCTGTTTGAGTGAAGGATGATAGGAGGATAGATATCTATAAATTGCCCTGTGGTATCTTAAGTTTGTGTATATGAACGTGTGTGTGTGTGTGTGTGTGTGTGTGTAACTGTGGGGTTGAAGCTAGTGGTAAGACAGCAAGTGTTGACTTTCAATTTGTAGTAGGCTAAAAACCTGTGGGTGTCCTGTCTCTTTGAGGGCTCATATTATTATAAGACAAAGCAGACTTTGAAATCTTTTATCTCATATATTTTATTATAGAATTGTTGAGATTTAAAGAAGAATCCTGAAAGGAAAAAGTAAATGCTCTAGGGATCCATCAAAGGCAAAGACCTAAAAAGAGGATTGTGAAGGCCACTTCTGGCTTTGACACATCCAACAGTTAAGGTTAGATAATGATTTTTGAAGAATCTTTTCTGAACTTAGAGCTTGGAAAAGATTCTAGGGTGACCATAGGTGCCATGTTTCTTGAATTTAAAGACATGGGTATGTCAGTGACACTGAATCCAAAGAGCAGTTTTTTGAATACTTTTGCAAATGGCCATGTTCTGCACTTGTTGAGCAGTGGAACATACTAGAAGCATTCACTTAATCCAGCATTTATGACCTAATGCTTGTGTTCCACGTAGTTGACTCAAAGAGTAGGAGGTGAATATGCTCAGGGGCCTTGTGAACAATTCCTGACCACATTCTAAACTGGTTTTGGTTACATCTGTAATATTTACCCCTGTGCAGTGACACCCACGGTAACCTTGAAAATAAAACTAAGAGTTACTTATTTTTTCAGCTTTTTCCTTTTGTGTATCCTGCGTACATTTACTCATGACATGTTTAAAATTTAAATTTTTCATCTAAGAAAATCAGCTGTCATAATGAAGCCCAGAAAAGAGACATTACGCGCTATTCTTTGCAGAGAAGCGATTGAAAGTAACTTGGTTAACTACACTAGATTACAGCCTGAGGTCATTCTGAGCCAAATTGGCTTTGGAATCAGAATTTAAATTACCCGTCAGACTCCATTAAGATAACTGGACGTGAAGCTTAAGTTCATTTGCTTCCTCATAAGAAGAATGACTTTATTGTTTGTGCTTCTTCATATCACAGTGAGATTGTAAGCATTGCTTTTTAGGAGACAGACATTTCACATAGTGCTTGACTTACGTGATTAGGAATAGTTAGCTGAAAATTCACCTATTATTTGATTTTTCTAGCAATAGAGTAGGTCCTCTCGAAGTCACTGGTAGGTAAATCAGTACATTGCACTGAGCAATGTTTTTGCTATCCTGTGCTGTAAAACAAACCTGAAGCAGTTAAAATATTTTATTTAACAATAAAATTAGTGTAGTTAGAGATTTTTTAAGAAATTATACATATGCGTAATTTTTACAATTTATGTATACATTTCTAAACACTACACATTTGTGATCAGTAGGTTTATAATTACATGCTTTTAAAATTTTAACAAGAGGTTCAAAATGACTTCGCTGTTAATTTAGCTTTTACTTTCATCTTTTTCATGTTTTATAAGCTAACAAATAAATTGGTACTTTTAAAGACATTTAGAAATGAAAAACCCAAAGGATGAAGAGTTTAAATCTGCAATGCATTTAGCAGTGTAGACTGTGTATCTGCCACGGCCTGGAGAACACAAGCATTGAAGTGCCTTACACTACTTGGTCCCTAGAACTTCCCAGGAGAAGCGTCTTGCATCATTCCCTGAGATGCTGCTAATACGGATCCTAGAACAGTCCTAATGGTATGCAGATGTGATTGGCTGATATGAGTCACATGTCCTGAAATTTGGGACTATTGGAAAAAGATGGGTTCATATAGGTCATAATTGGGCATATGGGCATCAACAACAACAAAAAAATTGGTATTGCTCAACATATGTCCAAAAATATTTTGAGGGCTGGGTGGATAGCTTGGTGGTCTAAGCACCCGCCTGGCAAGCAAAAGGATCTGAGTTTGACCCTCATTGCTGCGTGCTATGCTGGCCTGAAACCCCAGGCAGGCTATGCCGGCCACCAAAACCAAGTCTGGTGGCGCATGCCTGTAATTCCAGCTCTGGGGAGGCTGAGACAGTAGAATCACTACAGCTTCCAACTGTATAGCAAGACCCTGCACCAATTTTAAAAATTATATGGCCAATTTGAAGTAATTCTCATTCATATCTTGTATCTTAAAAGCACATGTATATAGATTTTTAAGATCATATAAGTTAGATTTTGTGATAAGTTTACATTTCTTTCAAAGCTTTGGTAGACATCCTCAAAAATAAAATTAAATGCAATTAGAAATGATCTTTAAATGTGCAGTTAGGCAATCTGTTGTATGAAGGATCTATTTTCTTGTAGCATTGCTTTATTTATTGAACAAGCTTTCAATTTTCTGTTAAAACAGACATTGCAGTTAAAATCATTAGTTTTATAAAAGTACATATATGTTAGATGGATTACTATTGAAATATAACTTCCTAGACTTATTTTGGAGTTCATAATAAATAACAAAAGAATCCCAACTTTTCCAAAGGTTTAAGCCAAACAGAGCATTTACTACTTAAAAACAAAGTGCAATTTCAAATGTATTGCTATTGTTCCATAAACTGAGTTTTCTAGATTTTGGAAAAAGTAGATATATTGGAATCAACAGTTGACTGTAGATTTAAACATGATACAAAAGGTTTAAAAATCTAGACTATCATTGTTTACAAAATATTGGCAAATTAGAGCTGAAGCGTTGGTGTTATTGTATAATCTACTGTTTAAAAATAAATAGTGGAAATAATTGTGGAAACCTCTGGGTTTAGGAAAGCTTGTTGGTGGTTCTTCACACCCTCCTAAAAAAGCAGCCTGTCTTTGCATATTAATCACACTGTGAAAGGAAGCTTGCCTTATTTGCATTGTGCACGAACTAAGAAGTCCAATAGTAGCCTGAGGGGAAAAAAATGGGGGATTGTAATTGTTGTTCTCAAAAGGGTTTTTATTCCATTCAAGTGGAAAAACTGAATGCTGGAGAATTAGTGCAGTGTTTGGTGGAAGAAGAGTCCCTTTTGGCCACTCACTACATGTTATGTGGTGTGGTCTCCGGGTGGAAGGATTCCAAATGTTGGGATGAACAGCAAAGTGACTCATCTTTCTAGGGTGCAGTCTATAGGTTTTTGTAGACCTCTATAATTTTGCAAGCATTTTTCATCTTGTTATCCATCCCAAAGGAGAAGAAAATTCTGGCAATATATGCAGTATTAGAAATCTTAGGAGAAGAATCAAACATGGCCCCAAATTTCTGAGTCTAAGGAGCTAATGTTGCGGGGACAGTGGAAACATGAAGAATGCAAAAGTGAATAAGTTATGTAGAAGTATTTTTAAGATGCTATAAGATTTAGTTAGGCATTGCAGGTATAATTTGTTCCCCAAATTGATTTTAAATGATGTGTTTGAAATTATCATAATAATAATAGCATCCTTCTCACTACATTGTGATTTAAGACTCACTGGTTGGATGTAAACATCGAAAACAAACAGCAGAAAACGCCTCAAGTTACTGAGGCTTTCTTTTAATAAGATCTCAGAAGGCGAGCTACTTTTAACATGTTCCTCCCCCTGGTAAAACACACCTCATAAATCCTTGTCCTGCTTTGCTACTTCTAGCTATTCTAGCCTACAGAAGTCATATTGGTACAATTTCCAAAAGCTTGCGTGTGTATTGCTTATAGCTCAGGTCTGTTACTAAAGCTTTCAATATACTTTACCCATTTTTAACATCATTTAGAGCATTCTGCATAGAATATGACCTTTCCAATTAGATTCAGGTTTATTTTTTTTTTTCCAGTACGAAGGATTGAACTCAGAACCTTGTACTTTTCCGGGAGGGTGCTTATGCCACTGAGCTATCTCCCTGGTCCCTGGATTCAAGTTTTTTATAAGGGCACAAATGTGCTATTATCTGTATACAAATATTTTAACAAAATGATTGTGTGTGATCATAGAGACCCGGCTATCTATCCATTATTCCTAAGGATTTTGTTAAGCACTAGAAAGTAGATAACTGGGGTCAAAGGCTGCACACAGGTTTTGCCAAAAGCCACTTGGCTGAGGTCTATTTAGTTATCTGTGAATCTGCTTGTTATTACCCACTTTAATGTTGAACAGATTTGGTTATTTGAAAGTTGAACACGGATCCCTGGATGGTGCCATTTCTATTTTATTTGAATTGCTTCCTCTTATAGGCATCTTTATGGAAATTGTATTTAATTTGGGTTTTGGTATTCTCTAGACCTTTAGTGTGTGTCTGAATTGCTGTTCTGAATAGAAGCTGGCAAGAAGTAGTTTGCAAAAGTGGACTAGTAGACTAGAACAACAACAATAACAGCAACAGCAGCATAATTTTTGCCATTCAGAAAGTTCTAGTAGGTTTCATAATAAACACTCTTCAAAATAAATACATACCTGAGATGCTTTGGCACAATTTGTGTTATAGACAGCAAATTTACTTCTAAGTTTATGAACTCTTATTCTGATTCATGAATCAGAGCAGCAACTGTTCTATAGAATAAAATTAGAGCTCTCCTTGGGCAAGAGCAAAACAAACGATAGGCTTCTAAGGTGGGAACAAGGAAGCAGTGGGGGAATGGTGATTACATAACATCAGGTTTGTTCACGTTACTGCTTTTGTAAGGGTCAAAGTAGAGGGGACTCTCCTGTTACCCTGAATCCATAAACTGGAATCTTTTGTTTTCAAGAAAAACTAGGTTTTTTTTGGAGTAGTCTGCTTTTTGAAAGTTTCAGGTGGATCCTATGGCATTTTGTATGAGTGACTCTACATTGGCTTGGTTTTTGTCTGTCAAGGCATGGCGCAGAAGATCAGTCCAGTATGATGGCCTCCCGTAATTCTTGTTCATAGAGTTTATAGTTAATAATTTTGAACTTCATTATACAAATGTGGAACAGGGCTGGGCATGTAGTGAAGAACACATATACCCTGGGTTCAATCCCTGGTAATCCTCTTTCCCCAAATATGTATGTGTGAGGCATCACACAACTTTAGGATTCTATAAATTTCAGAAATATGAAAGATCATTTACCAACAGAAATAACTGATATTTAAAAAGTGATCATTTCCAAACTCAAAAAAAGAATTTGATAAAATACAACACCTCTTCGTGACAAAAGTACTGGCCAACCAAGTAGTGAAAAGGATTTCCTTGACCAGATAAAGGACGTGTTTGAAATATCCAGGGCTAACATTCAGATGCTTAGCATCTTGTCAGCCATCAGGGAACCAGAAACCAAAGCCACAGCTAGATACCGCATCATGCTTTTTCAAGATGCTATCCCTGAAAAGACAGATATGGAAAAAGTGTTAGTGACTTGGAGAATGTGAAATCCTCATACACTGCTTCTGTGGAGGAATGGTGCAGCCTTTATAGAAAAGTCTGGTAGTTCTTAAACTAAGTTACCTTATCAACCAGTATAGTTTTACTCTTCCTACAGATAAAAACCCACATTTGTATATCACCTTGATCACTAGTGTCCTAATAACATTGTTAATGACAAAAACTAGAAAGAATCTGAACATACATCAGCTGATAAATGGACAATAAATGTGGTATAGCCACACAATGGGAATATTATCAGAAAATATAAAGGAATGAAATCATGATGTGCAGCATGCCACACGTGAGCCTTTATTCTGCTGTTTGGTCATATGAGATCCTTAATTACATTAGCTGTTTGTTTACTTGTAGCCTTGAAGATTTATTTCAACACTTGTACTTATTAATGCTACCCATCATTCTTATTAACCTTTAGGTTTTGTGTATTATTATAGCCTTAAGAGGAAAGTTTAAATAATTTTGTCTGGATACTTTTGAAAAACCTATTGAAGATGAGCATGATTTAATCACCCCTGAACACAATGAAGAATATAGGACACCTGAACACACCTGTCTTCTATGAAAGGGAAAATAGTTATGTATTGTGACTGGGGTAATTTCTCTTCTCATTATGTTGAACTATTACTCAGGATAGCAGAATATAGAGGAAAGTCAACCCTCATTAGAATGCAAATTTCATGTGTCCCTCCAAAGCCCAGGTGTTGAAGGCTTAGACCCCAGCATGGCAGTGATGTGAGATGGCAGAACCTTCAAGAGATGGGCCCTGGTGGGAAGGTCGAGTTGACTATGAACACTCCAGCGCTGACATTGAACAGTCTGTACCCGCAGAGGCCAGGCCCTCAAAGGGGCCTATGGGAGTGTGACCCTGGTCTCTCTTCTTTGCCTTTCACTTCCTAGCCTATGAAGTGGTGGTTCTATTTTGCTGCATGTCCCTGTCCTAATGTATAATCTCCCTTCGGCACAATCCAGAAGAAGTGGGTCTTCCCATGGGCTGAAACTGGCAAAACTGTGAGCCTAAATAAGGTTTTTCTATTTGTAAGTTGATTATCTCAGATATTACAGAGATGGAAAGCTAACCCCTCCCCCCAAATACTTAGAAACTTTACCCTAGAGCTGTGGAACTATGTTACTTCGTGTTACTGTGAATACCTTCCCCTCACTGCCACCATTTTTATAGTTTAAATTTATCACTCATTCTTTATACAAAGAGGAAGCAGGGTTGATCTGTTTCCCAAGATTTTATAATCTTTCATTTGTACATTGGAGAAAAAAAAGTTTCATTTGTTTTAAGTCCTATTCAGCATAAACTGGTACAAAAGATGCATGGTTGCATTTATTTGGCTAGATGGATTTAAAATATTTTTCTTCTAAGAAAGTCTATGACAGGACAGGTTTTTTTTTAATCAAATAAGGAAGAGTTCTTCATTAGTGGTGTTAAGGTAAATCAAAGTGCCCCAGATCTCTTGTTGATTTTACACCAAAATGCTTTTTGCAGAGATAGTGTTTCCCTGCTACCATTCTCAGAATTATTTGAAGAGCCGTGGAGGTACAGTTCATCTTTCAGATTCTTAAGTTCTCCAGGGATTGACTGACCACCTCCTTCAACTAAAGAATCTTAGAAGGAAAATTTATCTTATTTAACCTGCTTCCTTAAGGCAAAATTTGCAAACAATTGCGATAAGAATTCGCTTTTAAAAATCTCAGACATACAGGTGACAATAAAGATCAAAGATTATTTGCACTGTAATGAAGTTATTTGACTCCCCTTAGATGGCTCCCCTATTTTAGAGAGAGCTTACTGTTTATTGAAGAAAACATCATTAACCCCCTCCATTAAAAGTAGTAAATGAAAAAGTCAGATTTTTATGTGTTTTTTCATCTTTTCAGATATGCTTATTTTATGACACAGGCTTCTCCAGGAAAAAATATGATTTTTACCCCCTGAAGGGTTTTGTAACTTATGTTGATTGGAAATTGTGATGCATTTTCTATAAGATGCTATATATGGTGGTTCTGAAGAGATGCACCGTAATCCAGGGATGCAAATCTTATCTTCCACAGTGCCTAGAAGAATATCTTGTAAATATGTCCCCAGCAATTTCCCAGTTGACTCAGTGTCATTCCAAGCCCTAGATAGGTAGCTTCATTTTTTCCTATATTTTTTGTGCCTTTGACTGAGAGGTAATATTTAAAAGAAGAATAGACATTATCAGGTTGCGTTGTAAAACAACTGCAGTTTGGATGTAGGTGTGCAGGTGTAGAGGTAGTAAGAAAGAGGAACCCATGGTCTTGAAAGTGCTCATCTGAAGAAGTTGAGAGGCCCTTGGGGACACAGGAGCCTGGGAACGACTCCCTGAGGGGAGGCTTTGCTTGGAAAGCTGCCTTTGTCATGGAAGGTTGGAGAGATCCAGGTCCAGAGACCCAGGTGGGGAAGGGAGCAGTAGTAGGGTTGCTGCAAAGGCTGCAGGAGGCAATGAGGTCGAATCTGAATTCCGATAGTGACAATTAAAGACAGGCGCTGTGCAAGATTTACTGCAAAGGGAAGGTTGATGAACTTAGTGAGATTTGGACGTGCAGGAGGGAGAAGAATGGAGGTGCTTTGTGTTTCTGACTAGGGTCGAAGAAAGAATAAATATCACCAGCAACAGAAATGGGAAAGGAAAGAATTTTTTTTTTGGGTCATACTTTGCCTTAGGACAAGGTGACCTTGAGGTAAAAGTGGACTGTCTAGAAAGAGAAGCTTGTGTAGATACTTGGAAACAGCTATCTTGGAGGATTTATGGGAGATCAGACAAGACACACATAGGGTCATTAAACACCACATGGCTCTCAGAGGGTAAGTCTGATAGAAAGGGCAGCTGAGAGGTCTGAGGACACAGCCTAACCAAACATTGACATTTTGAAGATATTTTCATGCGTGATAGTTACTAC
>NW_004524842.1:1204315-1222011 GCF_000260255.1 Octodon degus
CATCTCACCGGCCCTCATGAATTGATTTTTAAATCCTCAATCATCAATGAAATCATATTCCTGGATACTGAGAGAACTTGTCAATCAGGTTCTTCCAGAGCTATGGAAAATGACCTTAAGAAATCGTGAAATGAACAAAAATACTGATTTTTTTTTTGTGCCAAGTGGATAAACAGCATAGATTTATCCCTGGGGCAGATTGTGTTACTCAATGTCGATCCTAGAAAAGTTTAAAGAATGGAAAGCAGGGCATATATGAACCCAGGAGAGAGCCAGGGTCTAATGTTAGTTCACTAAGGACAGGTTACATCAAACTACAATTCTCTCTGCTAGATTTTCTAGACTGAAAATCATAGCCATGGTCGTCAAATGAAGAAAGAAAAGCTTAGTGCATCATTTACTTGGAGGGATTTTGTTTTGCATTTTAAAGACTCATATTATGTATTTTCATTGTATTATTTAAGGTGTACAATGTAATATTTTGATATACGTTGCAAAGTAATTACTATAGGCAAACAATTCAATATCTCCATCTGCTCTTATAGCTACCCTTCTTTTTGTGGCAAGGGTGGCTAAAATTTATCTGCTTAGCAAATACTCTTAAGTATAGTCATCGTGGTGCATATAGACTTACTCACCTTACATAATTTAAACTTTGTACCACGTGAGCCTTTTGACTACATCTTCCTATTAGTCCATTACCCTGAGTTAGTAGCCATCACTCTACTGTCTTGTTCTATGTATTACTTTTTCAAAGATTCCACATATTAGATCATGCATTAATTTTCTTTTGTTTGGCCGATTTCACTTCTCGAAATGCCTGCTGCATTCATTTCTATTGCCACAAACATCAGTGTCTTCTTTTTAAAGGCTCAATAACATTCCATTGTATTAGTGCACATATCACAAGTTCTTTGTCCATTTCTCTGTCGATGGACACCGTGGTGGATAGCTCACCGGTGGTCATCTTACTACACCCAGCTGAATTAAACCAGCGTGGTGCTGGGCGCAGGAGGCCCACCTGGGGGCTGTTGCCAGCAGCATAAAAGGCAGAACAGGAGAAGCTGTTAGGGCTGCTATTTGGAGGAGCTGCTGGAAGCTGCTAGTTCCCTTGGACTGCGCTGCCGGAGGGCCTTGTCCTGCCAGCTTTCTTGACGAACTCAGGAGGAGCTCTGCTCTTTATCTTGAGCATCGCTTCCTGGCTCCAGAGTGGAAGATGGTGCACTGCTCAGCCTCATAGAGAAGCTTGTCACGTTGGCTTTCCTGATGGGAACTCAGCTCTCCTCATGGCTGGAGGAGCTCGGGACCTCACTGTTGCTGATGACAGCTGGAGTGCTTTTGGGGGAGCTTCGGCGGTTGCCTAGAGTGTTGCTTCCTGGCTCCAGTTCAGATCCCTCAGCCTACTAGCACATGTCCTTCATTCTGCTGGCATAGACTTTCTAGCTTCCACCACCGACCTTTGGGCCTTTCTAGCAGAGATTCATAAGTAGGATCCAGGCCCTCCGCTGATTCTTTAGTGTTTAGTGTGTGGATAGATTTCCTGCACTTCTTGTATATGATTCTTGGTGAATCATTATAAAATACTATTATAAAACTTGTCCTGTACTGTATTGTTCGCCTTGCAAAAACCCCAAACCATGACAGACACTTAGGTTATTTCCATGTCGTAGCTACTACGAGAGCCAGTGCAGTGAACACAGGAGGTGCCCATTTTCTCTCCTGTGGTCTACACCTGCAAGAAGGATTGTTGGGTCAGATGATATAGTTCAGAGTTTAATTTTTTTAGGCTCCTCTACTCTGTTTTTCACAGAGGTTGCACTAATCCACTTTCCCACCAACAATGTACAAAGGCTTTCTCCCCAGCACGATGATTATTCTTCTCTTTTTGACAAAATCACCCCACAAGGTATAACATGATATAGTATTTCCTTGATGATTGGTGAAGTTGATTGAACACTTCTTTATATACCTCTTAACTACTTTTATGTCTTCTTTGGAGAAATGTTTATTCAAGTCCCCTGTTCATTTTTAAAATTTCCTTTTGCTATTGAGTTTGTTGGGTATTTTGGGTATTAACTGCTTGTCAGATTTCTCGTCCACAGATATTTTCTCCCATTCCATAAGCTTCATTTTGTCTTGCTGATTGTTTTCTCTCCTGTGAAGAAATTTTTGAATTTGGTATTATAGTATTTATTTGTTTCTGCTTTTATGATTTAGAGCTACCATGCTCCTCAAAACATTGGAAGGATTTTGGAAAGTGACTGTATTACAGTCATTAGAGCTGTCCTGCTGTTGGAAGGTGGGGTCTATCAGGAAGAGGTGTGTCACCGGGGGTGTTTTCTGGGGGGCTCTCCTCCCCTCACGTCTCTCTCTGCTCTGGTTGCACAAGGTGAGCAGCTGCCTGTGCTGTACCCTTCTTCTGTGCTGCTTCTTCCTGGAGTCAGCTGAATACAGGACTGAAATTTCTAAAATACGAGCAAAACTACCCTCCTCTCTTTTAAGTTGGAAGCTATTGGGTATCAAGTCCCAACATGATGAAAATGACGAAGACACTGTCACGCCCTGTGCTTTGGTAGCCTGTCCAAAACAAAACAAAGCAAAAAATGAAAAATGCATGAAATCAGGAAATTTTCTCCTTTGTTTTCTTCCAGGAGTTTTAGGATTTCAGGTTTCATATTTAGACCTTTGTTGATCCACTCTAAGTTGATCTTTGTGAGTGGTGTAAGATACGGATCCAGTTCATTCTTTGGCATGCGGATGTCTAGTTTTCTAAGTCCATTTATTGGAGAGACTATTCTGTCCCCTGTTGTGCCTTCTTGATACCCTTGTTGAAAATTGGTTGATTTTATATCTTTAGGATTATCGCTGAGTCTCTTAAAATTGAGTGTCCTTTAAGGAATTATTTAGTAATTATTTTCAATAGTTTTGTGTTTACCTTTATTCCAGAAAAGAAAGTTATTTATACACTATGATTATGGTATGAGTATTCTGAATTGACTGTGTATTTGCTGTTGTCATTGAATTTTCAAAGTTTAAATGTCTCTGAGTTGTTAGTTCACATCGTTTCATTTCTATTGGAAGAACTGCTTTTAATAGTTTTTGTAAGGTAGGTCTAGTGATGACAAAGTCCCTTATCTTTGATCTGGGAATGTCTTTATCTGTCCCTTATTTCTAGAGCACAGCCTTGCTGGGTGTTGTGTTCTTAATTGATCTTTTTTCTTCTAAGAATTTAAGATTATCATCCAGTCCCCTGTTGGGTTTGATGCTTATATAGAAAAATCCAATGATCCCTTTGTGGGGTTCCTTGATGCATCTCGAATCTCTTTATCTCTTGCTCCCTTCAGAGTTTTCTCTTTTTGACTTTTGACAGTTTGGTTGTAGTGTACCTTGCAGTATTCTTTGGGTTGATCATTCTTGGGATAATATTAGTTGTATAATGCCTGATGTGTGTATCTTCCCAAGGTTTGGGAAATTTTCAGACAGTATTTCTCTAATTAGGGTTTTGCCCCTCTCTGTCTCTCTTTTATTTATGTTCTGGAGCTCCCTCACTTTCATATTCATATTCATGATGATTATTGATGATCACACTTTCTACAGTGTTTTTCATTCTTTTTATTTTTTGTGCCACTATGTGGCTAATTTCAAATGAACCACCTTCAAGTTTGACAATTCTTTCTTCTGCATTAGCAAGATTACTGTTGAAAGTTCTTGTTGATTTTTTTTTCCAATCCGCCATAATTTTCTTCAGTTTAGGTTAACTGCTTCTCTTTCATAGTTGCTATAATTTTTAGTTCAACTCCTTTCGTTCATCCCTTGTTTTGCCATTCCACTTTGTCCATTTGTACTGCCTTGTAGCTCATGAGCTTCTTTCAGGTGAGTAGTGTGAATTTTCTTTCAGGCATTCTGCAGGTCTTTACTGTGCAACAGGTTGCTGCAGCCCCTTTAGGGTCCTTTGGTGGTGTCCTATTTGCCTAATTCTGAGTTAGGCAAATAGGACACCAGCCTGGTTTTGGTGCTTGTGCACGTGAAGTACCCTTAGCAGTTTTTATAGGCTCTTTGAGGACTTCTGCATTAGTCTGGGTGCAGTAAGATAGCTTCTGAACAAAGCTGAATGGGGCTGGAGCCAAGACGTGCAGTTGCTGGTGTATTGTTAGTAGGTTGCTCAGCTCTGGGCCTACTTCCAGGGGCTCCATTGGGCCTGGATTCAACTGGGCCCCCAGGTGAACTATGTGGTCCCAAGTAATCTTGGTTCAGAGGGCTGGTACTGGGGTGGTAGTTGGCCTCAAGGCCTTCACACAGAGCGTGAGCTTGTTCCATTTGTGGAGGAGTATACGTGCTGTCAGGGAAGACTCCGGCTGGGCTACTGACCAAGTGGATCCTTGGGTAGGCCTAACTGTTGTGGTCAGTGGGTGAGAAAGAGTAGGACAGAAGCAGATGGATGCTCCCAGGTCCATAGCTATAACTGAGGTAAGGCATGCCAACTCTGCTTCTGTGTTTTGTGCCATTGGAAGCACTAAGCTCTGAGCACTGCTAGCAGGAGCTCTGAAGCCCTCTGTGTTCCACAGGCAGCACCAGGGGCAGCACCAGGGGCAGCATCAGTGGGTATAACTCCCGGAGCTCCCAGGCAGACGGTTCTCATAACAGGACCAAGAGCAAGCCAGGCTCTGTCCGAGTCCACAGGGAGATGTGAACCGACGGTGGGTCTGGATCCAGCACTGTGGTCTGTGTGTCTGTTACCCATGCACAGTTCTGCTTTCCCAAAAGGCCTTCCTCCCTGTTGGGCCATACGGGATTTCACAACCTCTTACCTGGATCTCAAAGCTCTCAGAAAGGCATTTTCCCTTGTGGTTGGCTATAAAGTTACTGCACTGTGAGGAAGATTCTGATGGGAACATCCTTTTTGGACAGCTTACTGATACCTTATTGTTTTCTTGTTCAACTTTAAGTTAGTATTTTGGTTAGAGTTGTCACATAGGTGACAGATTGAGATCAAGGGTTAATCCTATCAGGCAACGACATCTCAGTAAACTGGATTAATGAGCTCAATTTAACATGATGTAATTTCTCAGGAATAAAAGCAAAAGTCACACTTAGAGCCTAAGATGTGTTGCATCATTCTTTTCTCTCTTCCCTCCGTCTCATTTCACAACGTGAGTGGAGTTAATTACCCCTTCCTGGGTCCCATTAGCACCACAGACTTAATCTTATTGGAGTTCTTTTCACATTGCAGCATTCTTGTTTTCTGGAACCCTCCACCTGGCATTGTCACAGCTCCAGGACTGGGCCAGTCCCTTGTTCCTTCCTCAGGCTGCTCTCCTCGTGACGTACCTAAGAGGCCAGACACAAGTGGCCGCATAATTTATGGTTCTGTTTTTCTTTTCCTGTAGTTCTGAGGAACACAATCAGAGGCTGGAAAATGCAAGGCCAGTGGTGTAGCCCTGAGTTACCTCTGCCGCCAGATCATAACTGATGCCATCAACAGCTTAGTGGCAGCACCCTGGACAGGCCTCAGCACCCTCTCTTGGGGCTGATGGCATGAACGTTAGAATTGATGAGATTTCCCATCAGAAGATATTGACAGGATGCGTGAATTGCATCTAGTAACTGACCCTTTGCTTCTATCGAGTACAAAAAGTAAAAAAAAAAAAAAAAAACAAAACCAAGAAACTAAAACAGGCAAACCAAAATGATTCCAGTGAGCAAGTCTCTTAGAGTTTTTCGAATTTACCTAAACTATTTTATAGATGCAGAAATGAAGTAAAGCAGATGATCATTCTTAGCATTGGGATGTGGAACTGTCAATTTTAGTCTCACTGTAAGGGTTTTGTATATTTTATTTACATGAAAAATACCTTGGCAATGACTTTAGACATACTTTGTACTGTCATTTAGTAATTGTGCCTGATAAAAGATTTTATGGTTAACAACATTGTCTGTAAAAGCTGATACAGTAATTTGTTTCCATTTCTTTTAATGATGAATAGCATAATCATTTACCTCTGCTTGTTGCCTTATTTATAGAAGTTTTAAAGGAGAAATACTCATTTTATTTAACTTTTATTAAGTCTTTATGGCATTAAATATATTCCCATATTATTTTTATTATCAAAGCATCTTTTATGGAAACTATATTGTTATTGTGCATGTATCCAGAGGAGGATGGGGAGGGAACAGTGGGGAAGATCGGAAGACTCAGCTGTGACAGGCAAGATTCATTATTCGTGGTCTTATGTGACAACAGCTTCCTCTTAAAAGCATCATTTCCTGAAGAAACGTTTTTCTCCATCTGAAGTTTTCTACAAAGCATATTTCCTTTTAATCAAAACTGATAAAAATTGTTTAAAAGTATTTTATGCGTGAGTTTATAGTCATAAGCACAGATTTCATGATTACTATCTTCCACCCGTAGAAAGGAAAGTACCAACTTTATCTTTTAATCATTTCAGCACTATTGTTGATTTATTTTAGCATGAATATTGTTAATATATGGTTGCTGCAATGTTGTTAATATATTTTGTGCTTTAAGCTTAAACATTTTAATTATTTGAAAAGATAACTTATTTGCATTCAAAATGAAAAGTATAAAAAATATAAGTGGAAAATTTCTTCAAAACAAAAAACTTACTTTTATTTATATCTTCTAGAAAATTCCTCATATTGACACATAAACAAATACAAAAATATTTTCTACTCTTTGTATTAAAATGTGTCCTACTGTTACTTGACTAATCAACTTAGTCAGTCAATTATTTATTGATTGTTTATTTAGATAAAAGAAGTAGCTATCCCTCAATCACTGTACTTCACTAAATCCTCATCACTTTTAACTATTCTGTCACTTTTTATAATTCCTCTGTTATTTACATCTTCATCTTAAGTAGCTGATACTTTTTGTATCATCAACAATAAAGGATAGCTCTTGATTCCTCATTTTGTAAAATATAGTTAATAGCTATCAATCCTCCTACCATCTGCAGCCCTCTCTTTCATCTTCTTCCAATTGATAACATCTCTTTATAATTTCTGATAGCACTTATGTTCAGTTCTTTACCCATAATTAAACCACCAGTGATTTCTTTAGATCCTAAAATTTAAAGGTTGAAAATAGTCTTACATCATGACAACAAAGTAAATACTGGTTACCAAGGAGCCAGGGGGCATATTAAGATATTTCCTTTTGTATAGATTGATTGAAGATTCTATTAGTCTCTGACTTCTTTCTGTCATCATTTTGATTGATCATATTCTTAATTTACCCAGTGTCATCGTATCTCGGGATGCTTCAGGACAGTGTCAGATCTGTGGAATCTCTTTATGACAGGGATCCCTGATTCCTTCCTCTGTCTATCACTTCCTTCTGGGTTGACTAACCCTGGAGCAGCTGAGTAACTCGCTAGGCATGACCCTTCCTTGCTCCTCTGGGCTGGATCCAGTTTTTGGAATTAAGTGTTTTTTTTTTCTTCTTCTTCCTGGTGTGCCATATAACTTGCATTGAACAAATATTCTAGCAGTTTCCTTAGAAGGGGAAGTGAAGAGAAACATTTAGGCATTATTTGTCCACATATTTATGACAGTGACTGTATTCTACTGATATGTGTCTGATAATGTCTTTGTTCCGCCCTGTAGATTATGAGTTTGACTAGAATTTACTTCTGGACAGAAAATAACTTCCCTGTCATAACTGAAAGGCATCTTTCATTGTCTTTTACCCTCCGTGATGCTGATCTAAAGCCTGATGTCAGTCCCACTTTCCATTTTGTGTAGATAGCTTTATTTTTCTGTCTGAAAGCGTCTAGGATCTTCTCTTCATCCTTGGTATTCTCGACATTTTTAACACAACCCGAATTGGGCATTTTAAAATTCATTTTCCTGACTATTTGGTGACTTTTTTCAATGAGAGGACTTAAATGGTTTACTTGATAAATACTCTTCTTGGAGCCTGAGGGTCAGCGACCTGATAATTGAGTCCTCAGCTGAGGCATGATGGGAAAGAGGAGCCAGCAGGCTGGTCTGTGACTTTTCATTAGTGCTGGCTGTCGTCACCTTTAAAGCACCTGACATTTCTGCCCTTCCCCCGCGTCTGTGCGGGTTTCTTCCGGGCAAGTTAGCTCCTTCCTGGGCTGTAGCTCCCCCCAAAGTGTATTTTCTACTGATCTCCCTTGACCTTGCTTCTTCAGACCCAGTGTTCTAGAAATCCATTTCATTCTTTTGTGTCAGCGGTTCCCTTTCCAGTCGCTGCTCTTGTGCCTTTCTGCTGTCTCTACCCCTTTAATGTAACTGTAATGGGAACTTGGATGGCAAAGGCAATAAACTCATATGTTTTGTCATCCCAGAGTCTGAAAAGCTCAATTGAATCCCAGACTTGATGGGACCACCTGGTGGTCTTGCCTCAGCGATCACTCACTCATCTTTTTCTGCAGCCTGGCGCTTGGCACATTTTGTAAACACTGAATGAGTGACTGCCGCATTACAACAGGAGTGAAATGGAATTGTGTTCAGGAATGCTAACCTCTATATATTCAATTTGGGTCAGACTTCTATTAATTGAATGAATACTAAATTGTGATTCTTCATCTTGACCTACAAAATACATCAACATTCAAAGGACATTTTAAAAATAATGATATTTTTATGGTGGATTAATGTCCATTCACCTTACTTTCGTTTAACAGAACTACCAGCTTTAGTGAGATCATTTTCCATATTGTAGCTAAGAATTAAGCAGTTCCTCACAGTATTCCTTTTTTAAAATTTTTTTTATTTTTTTATTTTCCATAATTTTATTGAGAGACAAATAGCAATGAGACAGTTTCAAATCAAATTAGTAGGACAGTTTCAATAATCAACACATTGCATACTGTCTTCCTAGTGGTTATTTGTTATACAAGATGCAGACGTGATGTCTTATTTACAAACACTATTAGAACAAATCCTTTTATTCATTGAATTAAGAGAATGTAGCTGTATATCTATCCTAACCATTTTGAATACACAGATACAAAATGGTCATTCATCTGTATCCCCTTTTTTTGTTTAGCTCCATCATTTAAATGTTATAGGTGTGTGAACTCAGCAAAATATTCCAAAATAGTCCAGTAGTCCATAATAGTATTGGGTCTTCCGCATCACTGGCAGTGTCAGAAGTTGTTGACCTGAGTCCCCTACAGCTCAACTTAACAGCATGGCTTTACTTCTTATACTTCAATATCATCTCTCCCCACAGTGTTCCTTGAATTGCCTACTTCTTCCTAGCAATCAGAAAGCTGCTAGAAGTTGACACTCTATTTTAATATAAACTAAAATGAATTTTAATTAATGTTACAATATTATGGTGGCACAAACTAATGTTTACAAGAGTACTTTACATACTATAAAGTGCTCCATGTATTTGAGTTTTTGGATATTATAATGTGAGAACTGCCAGAACTGTTTTTCAAGGTTTGCTGTTTTGAACTGGGATTGGGGCACTAATTAGCATGCTACTGTCATCTAGTTTTGTACTTTCAATGGAGAAGGGATGATTTTGTAATAATGGAGTTGTGAATTTTAAATAGCAGCAACAGAGATAAAAGAGCTCTGCGTAGTATGTGATTAATTTCAGATTTATTTGGCTAGTATAGATGAGAAATGCAGAGGAAAATATCAAGGGAAATAAAGAGGACTGAAGCCATGGCTCAAGTATAAATGCAGTGTGCCTCCACCGGTGAGCATCTACTGACCCATATCTGGTTCTGTTTGGCTAGCTCTATTGAAACAATCCATCAGCCCGCCCTGTCTGAGGGCAGGCGTGGTGGAGGCTGGCCCCGGAAGGGCTGAGACACTGAGTTAGCACTGAACAAAAGAACTCTGCTCGTCCTGCAAGTAAAAATCTTATCTTTGTTGCCATTGACTACTATTTTTGTTTTTTTCATCATATATATTGAACTGATCTGGTAGAGTAAAAGAATATGATTAATTTTTAATCTGTTTATGACTTTAAATTTGCTTCCAATTTTTTTTCCATTTTTGTATAGTTTGCATAGGTGTAAGCAGTGTACACAACAAGAAGTTCTACTTTTCTTATTTAGCATTATTTTTATGTATAATTTGTAAAGCTGCATGATTTCATACGCACTTTTATGCAATGAGGACACTTAACATGAGATCTCCCTTATAGTTTTCAGTATACAGTAGAGTATTATGAACTCTAGGCATGAATTTGTACAGGGGATCTCTAGAGCTTGGTCATTTTGTAGAGCTGAAACTTCATATGTGCTGTCTTCAACAATGATAAAGTATTAAAAAAATGATAAAGTATTCATTTGACAACATGCCACAATAGTCTGAACTTTTCATTATTATGAGTTGAACTGATTCTATTTATTTCTTTATTCTCATAAAAAGTACTAATACAAAGGTGGGCATCTTTAATTAAAGATTTTCTTTTGGTTTGCTTTCTAGCATATATCCTCAAAGCAGAATTATCAGGCCAGCCTAACCATTGCACAGTGCTTTCTAGGGAGTGGATTCTTCCAGCTGAAGAGCAGCCATCTTCGGTAAGGGCAACACAGATCAAGTTGCCAATGGCAAACTCGGTGGCTAAGCCCTGGGTCTGTCAAGGAGAATGTCCAGGACAGGTGCCTGGTGGATGCAGAGTCAAAAAGCTTGGGCAGGATGTCAGAATGAGAGGTTGTTGGGGATACGCAAGAAGGAAGTAGCCACCATTCACACACTTTCTTGGGTTGCCTCCAGTTTGTTTTTTCCCATGGTCTTTTTGAAACAGGTCTCCCTATCCAGTTCAGGTTGGCCTTGAGCTCACTTTGTAGCCCATACTGGTCTCAAACTCTCAATGATCCTCCTGCCTCAGCTTCCTGAGTGCTGGGATTACAGCCTTGCACCACCACACCCAGCTCTTGCCTCTAGTTTATGCAGAAATCAATCTGGAAAAAAAAAAAAAAGATAGTTACCCTTTCAGGAGATTGGTCTTGGAAAGCACTGACAGGGTCACAGAAATGGTTATTTTGAGAAAATAACTACTCAGAATTAAAAGACTACTTTATTTCCACTAACATCAAACATAAAAACTAATAGAAATTAAAATGAATGCACATTAATTAATTACATAGCATGTTAATAGACTAGAGATAGATTTATATGCGTTGTCATGGCCTTTGTTTTTAGAGGGTGAATTTTCAAAGTACAGGTTAATGAGAACATGTAAAATGTCATATATGATGAATGTTTTTGTGTTCTTTGGTAAAATTATCTTTTGGACATTGCCCATTATTTTGTTTCCTTTTTCTAAAGATTCAAATGATGAAGTTATTAGAATTCAGACCTAGGAAAAAGTTGATTTTGTGTGTGTGTGTGTGTGTGTGTGTGTGTGTGTGTAAAGTGCGATTTGTTTTTTTATACAGTAATGTGTAGCCATATGAAAGGCCCCTTCCTCCTTGCTGTAGGATAAATGGCCAGTAAATGAATGAGTCAAAAGGGAGTTAAGACATAAAAGAATTATTTAGGGCTGCTCATTCCTGGAATGTCTCTCCTAAGAACTATAATTAAATTAAGTAATAAAGACGTTATCCCTATCAAAGATCATTTTCAACTCTAAGGCAGTGTAATGTGGTACTTAATTGATGATTCCATTTCAAGCCTTGTGAATGTTTTCATCTGTTCTTACAAAGGCCTAAAAGTGAGTTTTTTTGCTACGAACACTCTGCTTCTTTCGAGGACTCTTTGCTTCTTCCTAGATCCTTCCCACGTCTTGCCAAGCAGTGGGCTGCTCTGCCTCCCCTTAGTGCGCATGTCCCAGGCAAGGAAGTGGTGGTTCCCGTGCTCAGCAGAGGGCCTAGCTGGGTTTGGACTTCAGCATCAAGTGCCAGAGTCGTGAAATGTTAGCGACTGAGAGGGCTCAGCCTCAGCAAGGAGGTCTGGGGAGGGAAAGTGCCCCTGCCACGGGGCACCACTGACTGCGGCTCCAGGCTCCTTTCGTGCGCCAGGGAGTGTTTCACCAGGAAGGGGAGTTCACTGCTGTGGATTCCTCCTGGACCTTTACTGATTTGCCAAGGCCAAAGCCTGTGGACCAGAAACCCACACAAGCTGGTGTCCAAGAGACCTGAGGGAAAGGAGACTCGGAGGATGGACAGCAGAGGAATGGGACCTCCTACTCAGTCCATCAGACTTTTATGTTCTTTTCATTATGAATTTAATGGTGGAAATATTTAACTCTTATGTTCTACTAAAAAAAATTGTGGTATATCCTAGTTAGAAAAAAAAAATCCTAGTTATAAGAGTAGTACTGGATCTCTAATTTTCCACGAATATTTCCTTCCCCTCCCCCTCTAGCCCCAGCCCCAGCCCTATCTGGTCTCCTTCTACATACTGCCATTTCAAATACGGGCACTTACTGCTTTCCAAATGCTGCTGTGCACTAAGACGCTTTTGTTTTCTCTCAGCTTAAATTACTACTTTTTAGCCAAAGGCTCCAAATGAATATCGACTCTATTCTTGCAGTTGATTCTGAATGCCTTTCAGCCACACAGAATTGAGTTGTGGGCACCCCAGTCTCTCCTTTACTTGCACATCCAGGACTTCACTGTCCGGAAAATGATCCCTTTTGTAAATTCAGTGCCTTTTGAACATTAAGATTCTGCCAAATAAACAAAATAGCATGTTTATTTAAAAACTAGGCTGAATAGGTTTCTCTATACTGCAATGACACGTGAACAGTATATATTTGTTTTTGGTGGATTGAGCAAAAAATAAATAAATAAATGCTCTATATTTCAGATCCTGATTAAATTACCAGTGAGGGGTTGGGGAGATGGCTTGGCAGCATAAGTGCCTGCCTGGCAAGCGTGAGGTCCTGAGTTTGATCCCCAGTACTGCATGCCCTGCTAGCCCTGAAACCCTGGGAGTGCCGCACTGGTCCCAAAACTGTGCATGGTGGTGCACGCCTATAATCCGAGCACTGGGGAGGCTGACACCAGGGGATCACTATGAGTCTGAACTCTGTAGCAAGACCCTGTATCTAAAATTAAAAAAAAAAATTAGATTATCAATGAGGTTTTATGCACTATGTACTTAGCTCTTTGGGTTTTTTTGTTGTTGTTGTTTGCTTGTTTGTTTTGTATTTTGTAGGGAAGGGTCTACAGGATGTTCAGGATCTCACTACCAGATCAGACAGTAGTGATTAACCTGTTTATAGCCTCCCAAGAAGTGGGATTACAGGTGCGCGCCACCATGCCCAGACTCAAGTGCAGTCTCATCGCGCCCCAGAGGGAGGGCCGGCACGGGAGGCCCCTGCACAGGTTTGCAGGCGGTTTAATCTACTGAGCTATTTGACTGGCCCTACACTTACCTCTTTTAAAGGATGTATTCATTGCAAACCATCAGGAACAGATATTCACAATGAGAGAGGAGATTAAAAACCTAGAGTATGATTAATATCGTAGGCTTCTTTTGGATATTTTACAGAATATTTTGTTGTCCTAGTGATTGTATCAAAAAAGAACTGTCAAGTACTTAATCCTAAGTGAGAAATGTCTTGCTAGAAATAAATCTTTGGGTTTCTTTATTTCACATTAGTAACTTTTATTCCATTTTTTCATTGAATGGAAGAAAATGAAAAGATGGATGATGTCTTCTGGAATATGAACAGTATTTTTTCTGGAAATATATTTAATTAGTTATTTTATTTCCCTTTTTGTTTTGTAACTCTCAGGCTCCTTGTTTTCAAATTAGGAAGGATTTGAGTCAGTATGCATTTCATATTTTGCCACAAGTTTCTTCTTCCTAAACAAAAAATTAGAAGAAGAATGTGGATAATGCAGATAACCTCGATTACAAGCAGAGAAGGTCCCCCATGAATATTGCCTGCTTTGTTATAAATTGCATCTTTAGAATTTAGAAAATTGTATCATAAATCATGATGTCATTTCTAGGTAATCGCTTTGGGGCAATGTCTCCCTTGAGAGAGTGTGCTGGTCACAACAGCTGTGTCACCCATAGGCCTGTAGGAGAGAGAGGTTCAGGGAGAGCAGAATCCCAGTCTGACAGTCATAGTGTGGCCTGGATCCATTTTTGTTGTTATTACTCACTGGAAGAAATAAACTTTGTTTAAACCAAAATATCAACTTAAACATAGAGTTTAGTTAAATTGAAACATATTTAGTCCCTGTGACAGTTGATTATCTTGGTACTTTTGTTTTCATAATATAAAATCAAAAGACATGTCTCAGATAAATAAGGAAAAGGAACGACGTTGGACGTTGAGGGTAGAACTGTGCTAACATTCTGCCACTAATTAATTAGCTGTGACCTAATATATTTTTTTTCAAGCATAGTATTGTCCTCCGCACAATGACATACTCATTCTGCAGAGACTCTTTGAGTGTCCACTGTGTGCAGGTGCACCTGGCACTTGCTAGGTGGCAGGGGTTGGGGGGTATAATGTGGTGAGTACAAGAAAAATAGTCCTCGATCTCAGGATGGCTTAGTAGGGAACTGTAGTTATGAAAAGTGTTTTGAACAGAAAGCATATAGAGCTAAGAAGTCAAATTGGAGTAGTACGGCCATGCTTTTCAAGGCTGTGACACATAAAAAGCACAGTGAATAGTGGTAGTGATGGTTGAAAGTGTTCTTAACACTACCATGATGTCACCTCAACCCAAAACATGGCCACATGTGGACAGACAGTGCTGACAGTCGGATGCAAGCTGCAGGATGAACTACTGAAATTGGGTGAATTCAAGTAGAGAAGGTGTGAGGCAGGGCAACATGTTGAAAATAAAGGCTACCCAAGGCGTTGAAGGTACCCACCAGGGAGAGGCCATTACCTTGATGGGTTTTTGACTGTTTCATGATAGAGCTGTTTCAGCAAGGGTTCTAGGTCTGGGCTGCTGCAGGAAGGTGAGATCTCAGAGTTACCTTTAAAGAGCTGCTTTTGTGTTATGCGCTACCCTTCTGGCTTTCCTCGCTGCTCTGAGTGAAGAGGATTTGACTCGGGCCACATAAGAGATACATAATATGGTTAATGTGCATAAATAACAAATATTTTTTTATATTTTTATATAACATTAGAAAAAGAGGTCAGGCCCCAAATTGGACAAGCCTGATTACCTTATAATTAATTATAGGAAAGAACGACTTCTCCCAGATCTTCACCCTGTGGTTAGAAATGAGGCTGCCTTAAATCTGGAAATAGAAATTCTCTAAAGAGTTCACCTAGAAAAGAAAGACCGTGTGAGTGCTCCGGTTAGTTTCAAGAGTAGCCATGCTGTATGTGGCTTCACTTTCTTGGTGTAGCCGGGTGGTGAGAGGAAACGGCCTCCGCTGTTCTGGGTTCAGAGTGGCAGCCTCATTAGAATTGCACATGCCACACACTGATGTTGTGGAGGAGAGAAACCACGTTGACTGCTGGCTGATGAAGAGCAGCTTCTCCCACTGCAAACCCTCTATTCTGGGAATGCTCGTCCTATTTCAGGAAAGAAGCGGATGTGAGAGAGCGGAATTCTGTAGCCCAATGCCATGGAATGCTGGGTGTAGAATTCAACCATGGTTTCCTCCCTATTAATAGCCACAGTATATTGGGAATTTAGCTAAGGGATTTGCATCTAGAAGTTCATGGAATGCTTAAGATCTACCTCTGAAGGTAGATCTAGATACGACCATTTTATAGTTGGAAACAATCAAATATAACACATCTAGTAAATAACCTGGCGCATGAAAAACTCAAAGCCAAGTCAATCAATGCCCTTATCTCTGCCTGCTCTCTTGTGGAAGCTGCACGGATGCTCACTGATTTGTGCGCTTCTGCCCCTACAGGCTTGTCTGTTACCTGGCTCTGGGTGAAGCGTAGCACCCCGTGCGCTGCAAGGGACAGACATGTAACTCAAACGAGTGTAAGCAGAGAGCAGACTTCACTGTCTCAAGCAGACAGAAATGCAGTGGCAGGTACAGCGCTTCAGATGTGGCGGGACATAGGGGACAGATGGTGTCATCACAGCTGTTTCTTTCCATCTTTCTACCTTGCTTCCCTGAGTTGGCTGCTTTCCCAGGAAGACTCTGTCCATGGGGAGGCAATTAGAGCAACCAACAATTCCGGACTACTGAGCACGGGAATAAGAGGTTCTCTCCTTCCAGCTGTGGCAACAAAAGCCCGAGGGGTGGTCTGATTAGCTTGCTTTGGGTTAAATGCCCACTCCTGAAATAATTACTGCGCTGGAGAGGTGTTGTCCCTATGCTTGGAGCTGGACGAAGGAGGAGTCAAACCTCCCCTAGCCCCACGTTTTCCTAAGATGCATTGAGCTGGAATAAACCTACGCCCATTGCAAAAGCTCTTCCATAAATATTTGTGGAATAGAATGAAGGAAGGAAGCAATACCTGCTCTATTCTCGAGAGCCTTCAGAGGGTACAAAAAAAATCTAAAAATAAGATGTCACAAATCAGGGTGTATATTAAACCTGCAGTGCGTTTTTGTTGAATTAATATAAGAACAAATGAATAACACTTGGAAGGAAAATAAATTGTGTTCCTCAGAGAAAGACTGTTAAATAAACGCTCCTTTGCAGAGTAAGGAGGATTTCAAGGGGTGTCCATGAAGTCATTTTTCCTTTAGGTTCCCTTGAGTACCCCTCAGGACTGGGTAATGGAAAGGGAAGGTGTTCAGGAGGGCACTGCGCTTTCCACGCAGGCTTCCAGCCCAGTGCCCTGTGGCAGAGCTAGAAGTGCAGCCCCCAGAGGTTCTACAAAGGGGAGTGTCAAGGGGCATTTTTTAGAAGTCTCATGCCGTGTCCTCCAGCTTTATGCAAATTTTGCATTCTATTTTGTGATATTTTCAAGTTTCTTTTAATGAGTTAACATTCAAGTTAATTACCAGTGAGAAGAAGCAAAACAAAATGGAAAATACTTCCTGATGGTCTTAGTGCAACAAAAAGATGTGTTTCATTGAATCTTATCAAATTTGGACAATTGAGTTGTATCGAAGGAGCCCGTACCACAAATCATTTTCAGGCTCCGGGCACTTCCTTTGCTCTCAGTTTTTCTATATTGCAGAAACACATTAATAGAGGAAATGCTTAAAATCTTGTTTCGAGAAGTACAGAGATGAGGTGTCCTCAGGCTGCCGTTGAGGAGCTCGTCTTGTTAGAGGAAGTCATTAGTCAGATGGTCTCTGGTCCAGACTTTAATGTTTCTGCCTCTGTCTCAGAGAAACATGTTCAAAGAACTGTCAGCATCAGGAGAGTCCTGATGATTGTAGCTTAAGTTTTTCTTCTGTGTTTTAGTTTTCGTCCTGTGTGAGCCAGCTATCCAAACAATTCATGGTCCTGGTCCTTGTGATCAGTCACTCTCATCTACCTGTCACATTTTATTTTCATTGCTGTGACTTGTGTGGCATAACCAACCAGCTTTGTTATTCTTTCAGTTGTTTCTTGAGTGTAAAGTCTATTAAAATAGCCAACTCTGGTTGTGGAAGTACAGGACTATAATTCTAGCCCTCTGGAATGCTGAGGAAGGAGGATCTGAAGTTCAAGCCCAGCCTGGGTAACTTTGTGAGTTAGTAAGAGCCTATCTGAAAAATAAAATTAAAGAACGAAATAGAGAAAGGTAGAAAGAAGGAAGGAAAGAAAAGGTGAAAGGAAGAAAGAAGGCATAGAAAGCATTGAAAGAAAGAAAGAGAGGGAGAGGAAGAGAAAGAAGGAGACCTGGATGGTTG
>NW_004524842.1:1222111-1228263 GCF_000260255.1 Octodon degus
GGAGGAGAGGAGAGGAATAAGCAAGCAAGCAAGCTGGAGATGCAGTCAGTGTGAAAGCCCTGGATTCAATCCCTAGCACATTCCTCCTCCACCACCCAATAGTCAGTTTTGTGAGCCACCGTGTCATTAAGATGAAGAGTGGATTAATTCAGCTTTTCTAGATTTTTTATGAATGTAGAGGATTTTCCCTCATGAGGAAAAATAAGAATTGAACCTTGTGTTCAAAAATTTTTGCCTGTGCCTTTTGCTAAGCCTCCATAGAAGTTACTTCCCTGTGTTTTGCAGGCTTGCTGTAGAAGTGTTCAGTTTACAATACATGTGTATTAAAAGTAGTTCTGACCACGTGGTGGCTATGATCCAGTCTGTCTTAAGATAGCCCCTTGTGTCATGTAAGAGAGGAGGACTGGAGGAAGAGTGGTTTAAGTCCCCGACTGGGATGAGGACTTGGCTCTGTCTGCTCACTCACCCTGACTTTCAGACACGGCATCTATTTACAGCTTTGCCTTTAGCATAATCTGTTTTTTGAGCTTTTTCAAGGTTTTCATTCTACGATCTCCAAAGTGGAAGTTGAACATTTCTTTCCAACATATGGAAGCTGTGTCGTTCTGCACTAATGCTTTTCAATTTGTTTATTCTACTTCTTTTCCATGAAACGGTTTTTACTAAATCTCAAGTTAAGGGAGTCAAAGAATTTTCTCTCAATGTGTGAGCTTTTCTGATCAAGAGATTCTATAACTAGCCTTGAAGACAGCTCTGACCAATCATTTTCTTTATTTCATGGAGCTTTATATGGTGTTGCTCCTGGCCAATGTGTCTCTTTTTGGTTTGAAAAGATTCTGGCAGTGGTCCTTCTGGCTTTGGCAGGTTTTGTAAAATGCCACCCCAAGACAAATAGCTCTGTACACTTGTTGCACATGTCTTCACAGGAGTCATTTCTCTGCACCTCATTTTCATCTGAACCTAAAGTTATAGTTTAAAGAAACAGCCTCTACTCTTTGAATTGACTCTTGCTTATCATCATGGATTGATTAATTGTAGTCAAGGGGATTCTTCACTTATCAACTCACTCTGAGGACTCTCCAGGACAATGAATGGAATGTCTGTCTCATCCTTCAATGCTTTTGGATCATAATTAATTATAATCATTCTGTCGTGCATTTACATTGTTTTATAAACCTTTACTTCCCATTTCAAGGGTTCCAATTTGCAGATGCAACTTTTAAATCACTGCACTTAGAACAAGTAAATGGGTAATTACCTTGAAAGCCCCCCAAACAACACAAAACAGAAACAAAAATACAGCAAAAGAAAAGAAAGCCCATGCACTATGACTTTGGTTACTTCTATGCTGGATTTCTAATTGGATTTGATTGTCAGTGCATGTTAGTAAACAAGACTTTTACTCAATCTCAGTTATACAAAAAGATGAACCAGAGGGTTTTTATGTAATCAAAAATGAAACTAACAAAAGTAGACAAAAATGCTCTGTAAGTTGGAGATGAGACAAGCATAATTTTTAAAAACGTGGCTGGCCCTTGGGTCTTCAGAGAGCTCCAAGCTGTCACAGATTCCAGCTGTGGGACAGGTGAAGGAGTAGCAGTGGTTTTGACAGTTTCTTACATAATACAATCTTGCTAAACTAGGGCCACCATTTTCACTCTAGGGGGATTGATAGTGGTGATATTTAGAGAGTGCTATACTTTATAATGTTATGTAGCTTTCAGAAAATAAAAAAAGCCCCAAGCAAATCAGCAGCTCTGGATGCAGATATTCTACTAATCTTGAATATGAACATCAAGAGATGACAGAAATCCAACTCTTCTCCTGCCCTCTTTTCCCTTCAGTCGTTGAGTGGGAAACATCACATAATCAAGGCAACTTCCCAGGGAATTGCACTTCAGGTTAGGGCCTATCAGGTGGTGGAAATAAGGGTACGGGGGACTGTCAGACTTGACTGTGTTCTCTAGCTATCAAGTAGTAGTAGTTATTAAGTAGTCGAACAGCAGTATACCAGCACTTGGAGCAGATCTCCTGAAACAAACCACTGCAAATAAAGCCACATCTGAAATCCCTAGGACTCCTTCCTGCTTATAATGTGCAGATTAGGAGACGTATACATTATTAGAGCTTGTATCTGTATGTCTCCTCCAAGCTTTCTGGAGGTGGCTGGATCTAGGGTGGTGACTATAGATTGTGGGTCAGTCCACTGACCAGATTAGTGTAGTTCTGGGTGTGGCTCAGTGATTTCCTGAAGACAGAAGACCCATCCTGGATGCAAGTGGCGTGTCACTTCTACCATGCCACTCTGTCTTAGAGCCAGTCGGCTGTAGGCTGAAAGTTCAACAAACTTTGAGTTAAAGGGCTGGGGAGATGGCTCAGTAGAATAAATGCTTGCCTGGCAAGCACAAGGGTCTGAGTTCAATCCCCGGTTCCACCAAAGGGGGGGGGACACCTTTGAGTTAAATTTTATTGATAGATTCATGTTTTCATTTGAATAACTTTGGACGCAGGATGGCTTGTTATGGTGACGGCGTCTTGTAGTTACTGCCAGCTGCAGAGTTATAGCTGCCTGGGTAAATGTGAGTCCAGAGTAGCAGGAGCGTAACTGGCAAAGCTAGCATTTGCAGCTCGGAAGGAACATGCATGAGTATGTTATTGGTGGAACATTCTTATGGAATGCTGCATTGTCTGTGCTCAGGATGGTCCCGAGGCAGTATTGTATGGGAGAGAGTGGACCCGTGTTGTTTGGAGGCAAAATATAATTCGTAGTTGGATTCCCAATGTGAAAAGAAGTTAGGATTCTTATTCTTTTTTTTTCTGTATTTAGGACAGGGTCTACAGGGTCTCCCTACATAGATTGGACTTGTAATGATTCTCCTGTTTTCAGCCTCCCAAGTGCTGGGATTACAGGTATGCGCCACCATGCCCAGTCTCAATCGCCCTCTCAGTGAGCTCCATGGGTGGGGCCGGCACAGCACACCAGGGATAAACCCCCAGCCCCAGGACACGTCCCTGTTTTATGAAGAGATGCTTTTCCGCTCTCCTGTAAGATTATCCTGACGGTCTTTCTAAGTGCTGACGTTAGACCAGTTTCAGCAACACCTGCTCTCCTGGGGTCCACCAAGCTGAAGCAAAGCTGAGTGCTGAGCACAGGTCCAGAAACCAAGGGAGGATCAGTGCAAGCTACAGTGTGTCCTGTGTTGGCCAAACAGGTCATCTTGCTGGTGACTTCTTAGTGTGGAAGAACACAGTGGCTACATCTGAAGACTTCGACTACTCATAGAGAAGGTTAGACTGAGAAGTAGATCTTGCTAGGCAGCTCATTCTGGCCTTGAGCTCACTTTGTAGCCCAGGCTGGTCTCTAACTTACATCAATCTTCCTGCCTCAGCCTCCCTTGTGCTGGGATTACAGGCGTGCGCCACCACACCTGGCCTGACCTTGAACTTGTTTGACAGCAGAGTCAGTTCTGTTTTTCTAATACAAAAGAATAATACAGGACCAGTCATATATGCTTGAAAAAAAAGGTCAAAAATGGAACACGCCCAGATAAGGCCTTGAAATTGGTGGTAGCAGGAAGTCTTTACTGAGTTCACTTCATCAGAAGGTTTAAAGTTGTTACTGTCACGAGACTGAGCATAGCTAGTCAGTTGCAGCTAGTGTATAGTTGATTGTGATGTCATGTTTATTTTCCTCTTAAGTCTATTAACGGAACAGAGAAAAAGTTTCTTCAAAAGCGAGGTATCCAAGGTTTGAGTTAAAAAATGAGACCGCGGTCTTAGAGATGCATTGGGAAATGAAAAGACTCGATAACCTATTTGGAAGATACCATCGCTTATGATAATTTAGAAGGGTTAGAAGGAGGCCTGATTTGTGTGTCTGTGAACGTTGACTAGGTACAACATCCACAAAAGTTAAAGGGACCAAGGCAACTTATAAAGCACGCTTAAGCTCTACTTACACAGAGTAAATTGCCAGATCTGCATTTCCTAGTGTAAGTTCAACGAGTACACAACCTAAGATGTGGACTACTTGTTTGTCTTAGGAAAATGAATTAAATTTTAAACCAATAGTGAACTATTAACTCACTTGAAAGTGGGAAGCAAAATCACCTAATAAACTAATATCTTATTTTCTGAAAAGTATGAGACTAGAATACAGTGAGAGAGTGAAAGCATTCTTAGGTTTGATCCTAAACTAAATTAGATTTCTATTTGATTACCGTCTCTGATTGTGGTATGCTAATTTCAGACCACTGTCATATATTCATTAAAGTAGGATCTCAGTTGGGCAATTCATTATGATTTGGTTTAAAAAGCTAACGTCACACTTACAAAAATTAAAATGTATTTCCTCAAATATTCTATAAATCAAACTTCTTTTCTAAGCAGATGAGCTTTTGATAATGTCAGTCTAAATTAGTGAGGCTTGATTCTCATTGTCTCCTTTTCCTCCTGGTGAATAACAGAATCATACAGCTTTTCAATCTAAGAGCTGATAATAAAACCACCTTCCTTCTTATTTAGGAGCCATCACCTATTCTCTGGAGTACCTTTGCCTAATGAGCAAACATCAGCTGTATATCTGAAAGAATAATTGTTCTTAGGGAAATAATTACTGATTTATAATGACTGACTGTTTTGAGATGGAAAGATGTGTTCTTTATTTTCTTCTTTTGTGCTGCATCCATGTCAAGCTGAAAAGTCCAGCAGAACCAAGTATTTAATTGCATAACAAATTAGTTGAAATATTAACTTAATTAAATTCAAGTAATTACATACTGAGTGCATAGTGCTTGCTGTAGGGGAGTTTTCAGTAATATATGGTACATTGAAGACAGTAAGTCAAGTTATCATGAGATATCAAATGAACACTGAAATAGTAACTATTATAGAATTCTGGAAGAAGAATTATATGATCCAGAGTGAATAAAAGATTGTGATGGGCATAGTTCTGAATTTGGGCTTTCAATTACATTTTTAATAGGTTAAGGGGAAGAGCAGAAAAATAGAGAGGTTGTTAGTAATGGCACCTTGCATAGCAGGGACAAAGGTAAAAGTAGTAGACTGTAGGATAGCAGCCTCTGCCCCTTATTTGTATTGACGAAGTACAAGATAGGTCAAACCACATTCATCAGAACTTTCAGTGCCTGGAAAGGCCGAAGAGCTGATTCAGGGGTTTGATCTCTGATGCCTCATGCCACTCTGGCCCCACCCCCTGGCGTGCTGAGCCGGCCATCAAGACTGGGCGTGGTGGCACGTGCCTGTAATCCCAGCACTGAGGAGGCTGAGACAGGAGACTCACTCAGTCCGAGCTGCATCGTGAGACCCTGTACGAAATACATAAATTGGAAAAAAAAATAGGATATTAAGGAGATAGCACAACAGAATGCAATGCGTAGTTCTGGATTAGCTCTTGACTTGGGAAAAAATCTACCAAGAATATTATTGGGAAAATTTATGGAATTAGAATATAAGCTGTACTTGAGATAGTGCCTTATGCTGCTATTGAATTTCCTGCAGGTCATATGTGCCTTGCATGTGTGCATTGGTTTCCTAGAGCTTCTATGACAAGATAGCATAAGCTGAAGCCTTAACACAATAGAATCACGCATTTCATCATCCTGTTTCTAAGTGAAGTAATATTCTTAGGTTCCAGGTAAAAATGAATTTTGCGAGTAGGTACTGTTCAATGCAGTCTAGATTAAGTATCAGAATGTCCCAGTTTTTAGCAGACAGATGCTGAAGTATTTAGAAATAAAAGATCATCACATCTGTAGCACACTTTCAAATGATACTAAAATAATAACAGATATACATTAATGGAGGAGACAAAACCAAAATGTATCCTGTTAATAATTGCTAAATTTTAATGAAGGGCATATAGGTGGCATAATTTCGATGACTTTTTATGGGCTTCAAGTTTTTGGGAATAAAAATACTTTTCAACAAGGAGAAGAATAGAGCACACAAAAAACCTCATCAATGTTTTTCTTTGAATGTTGTTATTTCTGGAACAGTCATCCCTGAAATTGCAAAATCTGTGGTTGCCAGTGTAAGGGGGCTTCTGACAGAGTCAAGAGACGGGTTTTTGTTGTAAGCAGCCTCAGCTAATCTTATGCCCACCAACATCTCCTCCTTCTTCTTGTGAAAAA
>NW_004524842.1:1228389-1241922 GCF_000260255.1 Octodon degus
TAATTATAGATATATATAGCAGGCTTGACTCAGGATTTTAGTTTCTTGCAGCCAAAAACATCCTACCTCACTCAGTGCACTACTGCATTGTTGTGTGTTACATCAGCCAGTTAAAGTCAATATTATTGGAGCAAATGTCAATACATTTTATTTCTTTGAAACAAAAAAATCCACTTAGATATTTGCGCAGTTTATCTATATTTATGAAAATAAATTAATTTTTTTCTATTTAAATTTCCATTCCACTTCAATGTCAGTTTTCAAGTGAAATGCTTGGCATTTTGCCCAAGATTCTGACACATACTAGCTGGCCTGATTGTTCTTTAGACTCTCCCTGATGAAACTATATATCCTAATGTCAAGTAAAAATGTCTAGGTTTCTGCCCCCCTGGCTTTTGTTTTTCAAAGAAGTAGCTTTTGGCAAGATTTTTGTTTTCTTTGGACAGTTTTAATTTTTGTAATTTTATGTATTAACACTGTTGGGGATTGTGTGTGTGTGTGTGTGTGTGTGTGTGTGTGTGTGTGTTTGGTACTGGGAATTGAACTCAGGACCCTGTGCTTGCCAGGCAGGTGCTGTGCCACTGAACTATATCCTCAGCCCAACACTGTTGAACATAAATGACATATTATGTAAGCCTGGGGAACATATTTAAAAATTTTCTGCATTATGATGCTTTTTAAACTGGTCATGGAACAGCGTGACGTGGTGAAGAAAGAATGTTGTCATGAAACACAAAACTAGATGTTATGAAAGTAAAGTCATGGAAGTAGTGAGGGTGACACTTAGTATCTACCTTTAAAACACTTGAAGAATCAGGTGCTGTTGTGAGAGGCTGGGTTGTCGTAGTGCTGGGAAGGCCGGGTGCCTTTCTGTGAGATGCTTGGGTGGAAGGGCACAGGTGCACTCAGATCGGAACACATGGAAGGAGTTAAGGGAAGTGTATTTGCCGCAATCTGAGGCAGGAACCAGAGGAGTGGGCCTAGCAGACCTGGGAGATTGAGCGGTGATTCTAGGTTGATCTGCAAGGGTCTGGGGCCCCTGCTGGCCATGAACTCATAGGTCTTGGCGAAGGCTGCCCAGCATCTGTGGGCCTGCGTTTGCCTCTGCCCGCTGGCGTCCTGCTTCTCAATCAGCTATGTCAACTTACAGGCTCCACCCTCTCCAGTTTCTCCTTCTTCTTAGTGTTTCATAAACGTCTGGTTCTTGGTTGCCCTTCTAGCCACTTTCTGTCCTCCTTAACAGCTTCCCTTCCTATGCCTTACCCCCACTTTTGCCATGTTTTCTAGTTCAGATCCCTAAAGAGACAGCCTTATAGCGCATTCTGTCTTAGTACCCTAGCTTGTGGACACTGCAGCTCTCCATCCCTGCCACAGGGAGCAGGAACAGAAAGCCATGGGGATTGGATGGGATAGAGTCACCTACAGGAGCTTCCCTGAGCAAGAAGACTTGATTGACAAGTTTGGTGCAACCAAACATTGCCAAAAGGTTTAGCTGTCACTCTGACTGCCTGCGCACTTTGAGAGAGGTGGTGTAGGGGACTCCTAATTCCACAGCTCTAGCAAGTTGGCCAGGAGCAAGCACTGCATGTAGACTAATTTTGGAGGCACGGCTTTAGTCTTACGCTTTTTTTTTTTATAAAGGAGTTTTCAGAGGAGAGCTTTTTCCTCTGACACAGAAATAGTAGGATGAGGAAGCCTTGATTCAGCAGCCAGAAGTTCCTAGGCATCGAGCAGCTTCCCAGGGAAAGAGCCAGACCAGGGGAGGAGGGTTTGCTAAGTTTTAAAAATTTGATTTAAATGGATTGGAGTCCGATAACAGCTTTAACTGGAAGGACCCAAGGACATGTCCGTAAGTGTTTCACTTTATTCAGTCCATTCATGCATCTGTTTAGGAGGCAGCATTGAGGCAAACAATAACAGTAATTCTTAGGCCCTTCCTATGGTAAGTCAGGCACCAAGCCAAGGATTTTCACACTCCATCCCGTTTAATCCTCACAACCTTTGGTGGGCAGCTGTGTGCATTAGCTATGTATTACAGCAGAAGAAATTAGGCTCTAGAGAAACTAGACCTTCTCAGGTCGCAAAGGTGATGGGACTTGCTGAGAATTTGAATTTGAGTCGCAGCCTGAGGACACTGGGTCTCTACTGATGTTACGCCTCCACTACCCCCTTCCTCGATGTATGCAGCTTTTAAATATTACTTTATTTTGTTAAAAGGTCTCTTGCTGTGCAATCCAAGCAGTCCTGGAATTTTCAGTCCTCCTGCCTCTACTCAGGTTCACACCACTGTACTGGGCTAAGCAGCTTTTATTTTGTAAGGGTGAGTCACAGCCCACTCTTTGGGGTTCTCTTCAGTGGTTTAAGACTGGACTGTGGACAGCATTGTGAAATTTTCTGGGAAGGGATCTGAGACAGGAGTGAAAGACATAGTTCAGGCAGTCCCCAAAGTCTTGTTCAGTGTGTAGCTAGCTGGGGGGTGACTGTCTCCTAGGAGCCTTTGCTAGTACTCTCTGGTGGCCCTGCAGCTGACCAGGTGACAGACAGCCCTCAGCCAGAGGAGGGAGGTGACCAGCAGGCCCGGTATGTTCTTCTTCCCATTTTGGAGGGTTACAGCAGGGTGCCCTACCCATGGGGCTGATCATTTATCCATCTTATCTGTGTAATTTAGGGAGGTCATCAGAAAGAACATGGTGGCGGACGTGGGTGCAAGCAAGAATTTCTAAGTTGCACTTTATTTCTGTGCGCTCCATGCTGGCCCCTGGGGCCCAAGAGAGACTCTACTTTCTGTTGTTTATTTTCACGGTGAGCGTTTGTGGGGAGAACGTGTTTCCTATGATTTGTTGTATTAGAAGGAATCGACCGTTAGACCAGAAAAATGACTGGACACAGTTGGCTCGTGGTGTGGAGCGTTGAGTGTTCGCTAAAGTTTTGGCAGCTGGTTCAGTAGCAAGACGTCAACTTATTCCCTGTTGGGTCTTGGCCCTTTGCGCAGGGGCAGAAGAAACTGCTGCGCCTTGTCTCAGAGGAGTAGAGAGGTTCTTCTCTTAGTCAGCTCCGGAGGGCCTGCTGCTGGAGCCCTTCGAGCGGAAAGGGACTGAAGCAGGTTAGGGAGCAGGCAATTATAACAACGCAATACACTGGAATAGAAATCTGATTATGTAGATAGGTACAAAAATTATTTTTATAAAGCAGACATAAGGTTGTTATGCTTTTCATGCCTTAGAATTTATTCTTAAAAATTCCTTTTCTCTTCAATCTTTAAGTAAAAACAAATAGAAATAACACCTATTGTCATGACTTTTGGAAAAAAACAGTGGTTGCTATTCCCCTGGTGTGACTGTCGGTTATTTAGCTCCGAGGTAATTCCCAGGGCTGGGTGACTTCATCAATGAATCTGATGCACAAACAAAACATCCTCCACTTGTGTCTAAAAATACAGTAAGTTTTATGTTTTTATGTTGATAGTAAAATCAGCCATCAGTAGTGTGTGTGTGTGTGTGTGTGTGTGTGTGTGTGTGTGTGTGTTGTCTATACTCAGACTGAGGACACTTTTATACCTTAATATATGCAAACCAGAAGGTTTGTACCTGAAAGGGAGAAAGAATGTACACAAAAATAAGACTTCTTCCTTTTTGATTTGTTAAATCTTTCTTATTTATGGTATAGGGTCTCACTATGCGACTTGGACTCAGTAATTCTCCTGTCTCAGCTTCCCCATCACTGAGATTACAGGAATGTGCCACCATGCCTGGTTTTGGTGGCTGGCACAGCTGGTGGTCCCAGGGATCTAACCCTGGTCCTTCAGCTTGCTAGGCAGGCACTTAGACTGCTGAGCTATCTTCTCTGCCCTGGTCCTTGAGCTTGCTAGGCAGGCGTTTAGACTGCTGAGCTATCTTCTCTGCCGTCCCTTTTGATTTGTAACAGTGATACATGTGTTCTGTCCATACCAGGTAATCTTGCCTTACTGTGTTATACTGGCAAATTTCTTCCTTGGAAATTTTCCAATATTATAAAATTTGAATAGACTATATAGTGTTATGTTGTACAGTGAAAGGAATAGTGTCAGTTTTAGGTTAAACAGGATTCTTTTAATCTCTTCCAAGAAATACATGTAAGTTTTAGAAGTGAAAAATAAAGGAACTAAGAAAACCCAGGCAAGCCCCACACTCTGTTTACCCAAACATTGCTATTTGTACCAGTTATATTTAGAATAATTTCCATTGGATGTGATGTGTACATTGAAATATTTCTGAAATTTCAACCTTTTCTTTCATGCTGTCACACTGGCTGGTTACTTAGCCAAGCTCAGGAATGTTTCACATATTCTCTGGGCCCTTTTTTGGGGCACAGTTGTGACTATTCCCAATTCATACAGTTATCTTACTGTTGCATTTTAAAATTTTTTCATTTGCTAGAAAGAAATGGGAAATAGAAAAAGATTTCAATGGATTTAGGGGCTGGGGAGATAGCTCAGTAGAATAAGTGCTTGCCTGGCAAGTGCAAGGTCCTGAGTTCAATCCCTGGTACTACAATAATAATAATAATAATAATAATAATTATTATTATTATTATTATAATAAAATAAAACTCTTCAAAGGATTTAGAAGGCAACTGCCTTTCCAAGAGAATTATTTCTCACCAGTATAACCTCTTGATCCGTGTAGAGTCCAGTCAGGTGACTCTTCTTTCAGAACCATGTTATTTATTTGTGCTGTCCTCAGAACAAATAGCATCAGTTCTGCTGCAGATGATTCTCAAGTCAGGGACTTACATTAGGCTGAATACCTAGAATTACCAGGCATTTTGCCTCCTTTTAGCTGTGCCGATGTAGGTCATATCCAGTCACTCGAAGTCAGGCCCTCAATAGTAAGCTAGAAATATCTAACTGTATTTGTGGTTGGTCATGTAAATGATGCTCTCGGATTCCGTCAGTCATTCAAAATACTATTTTAGTTGTGCTCCATTTTTAATTTTTAAAAGCAATTTAAAACATTCATGGTTCTAAATGGTTTACCTTTAAAGGTCTGGCAGAATAAAGTTATTGTAAATTTGCTATGTTGTCTAGTTTTATCGCATTCTTATTTGGGATAGAAGATTTCACTGCAAAACTTGGTTTTATTTTTCCAGTGCTAGACTCCTCATAAGGAACAGAGAAAAAGAATGTTCATAGATTTATGTAAGGAACAAAGGTGAGAAGATGTGTTTCTAATTTGGGGGAGTAGTAGGTGTTTCTCTCCCTTTCTATGCTCTGACCCTAGAAGGGAGCGATCTTTCTATGTGGAATGCCCTTCACTGAAATGTGGCACTTCGTCATGCTTAGGAGACGTGACATCTCGAGTCATAGTGCTGCCAGCTGGGTGTCAGCACACCTGTGCCTGCTGTGGTAGGCTGTGATCACTACTAAGAGCAAGCCCTGGCCCAGCTGGGTTGCTAAGTGACACATATATTTAGAGACTGCACTTGGTCTTCCAGTCTTTCAGGGTGTTTCTCTTCCTAACAGTTGCCTGATTTTTAATAGTAGTGAAATCTGAGTGGGTGCTGTCTCCTCTTCCACACTTGCTCGGTTTTACTTGGATCCCTGCTTACTGGAGGCACAGTCTCCCGAATAACATCTACATTGCTTGGATTCCTTCTGTGGCAGCTTTTGATCCCTGTACTTGAATGTTTGTGTATCCTGGCCTCTTCTTTTACATTCTTCTTTGGCATTTCTGCCACTTCCATGGTGGCAGAAATACAGCTAGTTGTGTGTGTGTGTGTGTGTGTGTGTGTATGTGTGTGCGCCCGTGTGCATGCCTATGTGTGTATATGTGTGCATGCATGTGTGTGTGTGTGTGTGTGTGTGTGTGTATTCCATGTAGCCTGTTGCCTTTAGATACAATTCATAGTTGCCACAGACATTTAAAATTGGATATATCTCCTGTTTGTCACAGTGTAAATTAGTATAAACCTTTTGGAAAACAGGACAGTTTCTTCAAAAAAAAAAAAAATGGAACACAGAATCGCCACATGATCTAGCAGTATTATCAATGTGTATAAATAAAGACAAGGTGAATGAAATAATTATAGCAAAGGGATATTTGTGCATATGTTTATTGCAATGTCATTCACAACAGCCTAGCTGTAGAATCAATCAAGCTGCCCCTTGTGGATGGATGTATTAAAAATGTGGCGCATAACACATGATAGTGATTCAACCATAAAAAAAGATGAAATCCAAACCAAGCCTGGCAGCATATACCTGTAATCCCAGCACTCTCAGAGACTGAGGCAGAAGGAGCACAAGTTTGAACTTAGCCTGGCCAACTTTGCGACTTAGCAAGACCCTGTCTCACAACAAAACAAAATGAAATGAAGTAAAATTAAATAGGATGAAATCCTGTCATGTGCAGCAATCTGGATGCAGCTAGAGGACAGAATGCTAAATGAAATAAACCAGGCACAGAAAGACATCTACCACATGTCTTTACTCATTTGTAGAAGATTCAAGTTGATTTCATAGAAGTAGAGCCTAGAATGTAGGCCACCAGACCGGGAATAGTGAGAAGATAGACTGTAAATACTGAAGTACAGTTCAAGTTCAAGGAGTTTGTAGTCCCATTTTATAGTACAATAGAGAAACTATAGTCCATGACAAGTTACTTGTCTACTTTAAAAATAGTACAAGAGGGCTGGCAAGATAGCTCAGCAGCCTAAATGCCTGCCTGGCAAGTGCAGGGACCCAAGTTCGATCCCTATAGCTCATAACTTGCCAGCCCCAGAACCCAAGGTATGCACTGCTGGGCCACTGAAACTGGGCATGGTGGCAGACGTCTGTAAACCCAGCCCTGGGGAGACTGAAAATAGGAGGATCACTATGAGCCTGAGTTGTGTAGTGAGATGGTGTACCAAATAAATAAATAAATAAATAAATAAATAAGATAAATTTTAAAAATTAAAAAAAATAAAAATAGTGGAAGAAAAATGGTTGAGGATTTCCAAACATAGAAATGATAATGATGTCTGGAAAGATAGATAATTGATTTGATCATTACGCATTGTATACACAAACTGAATCATAATACTTTACCCATAACATGTACAAATATTGTCAAAAAGATTGAATAAATATCCACATGTAAAAATATGTCAGTTCATTTCACGTGGAATGTGTAAAAATATATGGCACACAGGAGCACACATAGTGCATGTAGAGTATATGACATTCATGAAAATCATCCCTCTGCTTTTTGTTGATATTGAACACAAACTATTAGTATTGAAATGCATCAAAGGTCCAAAGGAAATGTTTCTAAAAAAAGTAAATTTCTGTGAAAAATGGTTTATGTATCTAATAAATATCTCAGCAATCTTTTTTCTTCCCGCCCCTGAAAAGAAGTCTAGCATATGAGTGATTTTTGCCTGTGTTCTTAATTAACCTCTGTGAAGACACAAATCTAGAAGACAGCCTCGACTGCCCATCAGTTATTCCTCATCTGCTTTTGATTATCACCCTTGGCACGCCTGCTATTTCTGAAGTTGTGTACTAACACAATATGAAACCTTCCTCTTTATGCTTTCTGTTCCTGGACTATAAAGAAGGTCATTTTTGCAACAACATTCAAGATTATCAGTGTTTTCTCGAGGGCTCTTTTGTTAGGTCAGCTCCTCGTGCTATGACAAAAACACTCAAGGATATCAACTTGTTGAGGAAGGAAGATTTGTTTTGGCTTCCAGTTTCAGAGACCTCAGTCGTGCTGTGTGGGTACCATTGTTGCTGGGCCTGTGGCGGAGCAGACGCTTCGTGATGGCTGTGGTGGAAAATGTTGCTTGTCTCATGGCAGCGATGAAGCACAGAGAGGGGGCTGGGGATGAGCTATGCCTTCCAGGGTATGCCTCTGTGACAGACTTCCTGCATTAGGCTCCACATCCTGCAGTGTTCAATGCCTCAAATCAGTACACTGCTACATCGGAGACCACGTCTTCAACATGGGAGCCTTTGGGGAGCATTTCCTGTCCAAATGAAAAGAGCCTCCAAGCTCTTGAAGACCGTATCTTTCTCTGTGGAGGCAGCCACCCTGTCAGCATCGTGGTCAACTTTCACTTCTTCATTTGTTAGCTGGTTCCACTCTTCTCAAGAGCTGCACTGTGGTTGGCAGTTTTTCAGCACTTCTTACATTGTCTTTATGAAATAGTCCATCTTCTATGAATATTTTCATTGCACTTGCATTCTATCTTTACATAGTTGATTCACTTCATAATCAGGAAGTGACTGATAAAGACCCAGGGCTGATGGATCAAAGGGGCCTTAGTGTTAGATAGGACTGTTTCTGATGGAAGTGAGCTTCTACTATAATTTATTTTTTGGTGATACCAGGAATCAAACTCATGATCATGCACTTGCAAGGCAAGTGCTGTGCCACTGAGCCATATCCCCAGCCCCCTGGAAGTGAGCTTCTCAGCTCAGCATGAGCACTTCATTGCCCAGGCATTATTTGCTTTCCCTCCTCCCTTGTAGTGATAGGGTTCTGGATACTTGCACGATAAGGATCCTTTGCATCTTGTCTTTGAACCATCTCTTAGATCTTTAAAATATATATTTATTTTAGAAGCTACAATGATTCTTTAATAGCAAAGGCAAAGGAACTCTAGAGAGATGGCACAACTTGAAACATCACTTAATTTTCTCAATAAGAAGATACAGGAGATATAAATTTATTTGTATAAGAGACATGTGTTTACTGATGAAATCATCCTTAAGATTTGAAAAGCATTTATACCCATCATTTTACTGGATTTGTTACTTCATATCCTTTTTGTCATATTGACATTTGCAACTTATTTATTGATGGTGCTTGCTTGTCAGCAACTGCTAGCTATTAAGGCAACAAGTGATATTAGTAAGAGAAATAGCATGATACAGCTGAGTGCGCACCCTAGGGCAGGTGGTGACAACTTCTGTGCTCATATCTGAGTGTATGAATCAACTGAATGACTCAGAACAGCTTTGTAAAGGATCGTAAGCTAGCACACCATGGCCCAGTCTCTGCCCACCCAGATTCACTGAGCAGCCTTATTTGGTGTTGGGGTGAATGACATTGGTTGTTAGGATGACCTTGTGGAAATGGGTGGTCAGGGGTCCAGGCAGTTAACCATGGACAGAGAGGACATCATATAAAGGAATCTGGGGAGATGTTGGACAGCTTTATTCTAATAAAAAACAATTAGGCAATAACATCTTTGGTTTTTCATTTGGGGTTAAGTCATGCAGTAGTTAGTACAGGGAAATGTATTTATTTATTTATTCATTTATTTATTTATGCTATTTAGGATAGAGTTTACAGCATCTACAGGGTCTCACTATGTAGATTGGACTTGTAGTGATTCTCCTGTTTTCAGCCTCCCATGCACAGGATATGTTTTTAGGCCAACTAGAATATGGTTTTATTCTTCCTAAGTGTCAAAGACAAACAGCTTCAGGAACTTCTGTGAATTTTTTCCATACTCAGGAATTTGAGATAGATACTTTTTACTTCATACTATTTCAATTAAGGCCCTAAAAATATCCTTTATTAGAAATGCGACTAATAATGCCATGATAATCATCTAATTGTGTGACACTAAATAAGTTGCCTTAAGGAGGGTAGTGACAGTTGTCCTTTGCATGCTTTTAGTATTACAAGGACTCTGTTCCTTTTACAAACCTGCTGCGGGCCATTCGGACTTTGCTTGGGTATCCTTCGGGATAGTACTGCCCCTTCCCAGACTCTTCTGACCTCCTGATGCAAGCAAGGGTGAGTCCGCCACAGCTACAGTGACAACAGTGCCTGTACCCAATGAGAAGGTTGGAAACCTGTCAGTGTGTTGAACAGAACCAGCTCAAGATCAGCATGTTCAAAACAATCTGCAAAACTATTTGATAATAGGAATGAGGCTGTCAATCCAGTGACACTAACAAAAATGCCCAACAGTAGAGTAAGTGCTACTCTACAAGGTCTGAACTTGAGTTTAAAATATGCCTTAGGCCTAAGTCTGCATTGAGGGGAAACTATCTAAAACCAATAGGATTCTGACTGAGTTACTTTGCCTACAACGGGGCTATCAACATGAACATACTGGTTTGAGGGTAATCTAATCTCCATGTTGTATAGTCCTCACAGGTAAATAGTGTGCTGGTTTCTGAGACTAGCAAAGAGTATAAAACATTTCTGAACATGATCAGAGCTGAAGATCTCTCTAGACTGGTCTTTCCATTCTGGGTAGGAAAGATTCCAAGACTGAAAAGCTGACCTCTGATGTCATTCTAAGATGGTGCCCTGCTTGCCACTTAGGCCTGTGGGATGAAGGAACATGGTCAACAGTTTCACATCAGCTTGTAGTATGGAATTTAAAGGTCTCATTTCAGAGAACTCCGCATAAATAAGTCTGAAGTTAGAATATGATAGATCACCAAGGAAGTGCAAGTTCAATAATGTTGTTTGTCTCATGTGAATAATGCTTTCAGCAACACAGTTTCTTTTTCAAATCAAAGAAATACAAAGATAGGTGGATAGTCCTGACCTGAAACGATGGTCAGATTCTTTTGCTCTCAGTTCCTTTTACTAGGCTTCCTCTTCATGGGTCAGCGTGGCTACTGCAGCTCCAGCCATCATATCACACTTACATCCTAGCCAGTTGAAAGGAGGGAATGAGGAAAAGGATAGTTTTCTTCCTCCATGACCAAGTTTCTTGGGTGTTCCTTATCTCTTTGGTTGAAATTTGGTCATGTGACCAAGCTCAATGCAAGAGAAGCCAGAGAATATCAGCTGATTGGCAGTGTATCCCCAGAAATTCCAGTTCTCGTTTCCAAAGAAGAGGCAAGTGAATCTTGGGAGAACAGTATCAGAAACTGGCAGCACTAGGTGCTACACTGTTCATACAAAAATCAGAGCCTCTAGAACATGACACCATAGATGTGGAGACTCTTTTTCACCATGGAGCAAAACAGAAAATGTATTGAAGAAATTCTTAAAAGAAATAACACAGTAGTCGATTAAAGTTGGATGTTAAGAGGCTAATTCCCTCTTAGCAGCCTGACATTCCTCATGCAAGCAAAAAGGAGTAATGTGGCCCAGGAACAGAGAAACGGAAGTGATGAAGTGCCAGCTCTCCGTGACTTTTATAGCAGTTCGTTCAGCTGCCTACCCACAAAGCACTTCTCAGCGAAGCAACAGCCAAGAATGCACTTGGCTGGGCTTGTCCATTTTTCATTTATTTCAATGACCATCTCCAGGAAAAAAAAAAAAAAAACATTCTGAAAGAAGGAAACCCATTGAAAAACTTGGGGTGCATTAACAGAGATTTTGTGTAAAAGAAATTTTTAAAAAGAAATAGATTAAAATCACCTATGTGTGATTGAGGATTTTCATTTCTCTTCCCCCTCTCTAGGTATTTGTGTATTTAAGGTGTAACATATACATATGTCTGTATACAAGGGTAAGTTGATAATTCCACACAGCTAGGACTCTGTTTTCTTGTTTTAATGACCTGGAAAGAAAACAAAAGGTAAGAGGGAATTCTGGTAAAATAGTTTTCTCTCAAACATGAAAAGGCTTTTAGTATTCAATAAACTACACGTTTCCCCTCCATTGGGAAGTCAATGTATGTTTAATGCTTGGGACAAGATTCTGGGTTGATCATCTACAAAATAAAAGTACGTTATAAAAGTTCAGATGCCAGGTTGTAACAGCCATCTAATGGTCAGCTCAGTAGATCTTTAGTCACATTCAAGAATTCAAAAAACTCTGGTCCAGGTTTTCCTTACTGCAGGTACCTTAATCACTTCAAGGGACTCCCTCAGGACACCCACTACTCAACTCCAGGGAGGTAAACAAGAAGTCTATGCTTGGGGATTATTTTTCTTCAAAAGTACAAGGGATGCTCAAAATACACAGGGACTGTTTAAATTTTTAAAAATGTATTACAATGAAAGGCATGTTACCACTTATCCCTGCCCCCAAACGCTCCACTTTGCTTTGAACACTGATCTCCTTGTTCTTGGTGCCTTCAGAAGCAGTTCTGGAAGTCCTCTTTTGTACGTGTCTTTACCAGGTGTGATCACAAACATGGTGAGTGTTGCTGCAGAGTGTCAGCCACACCCCAGAGAGGCAGGCTCGTAAAAACTTCACAGCGCTTCCTCACCCACCTTACTCCCCCTCTCTGGTACTGTGTGACTGTGGCTCTTCCCCAAAGTCAAAATGACCATGGTAGGTAAATGTGTTGAATCTGTCCAGAACATCAAGGCAGGCACAACACTGTAACTAAAGACACTACCCAAAGAGCGATTCTAGAACTTCTCTGGAAAGTCCTAAGAATTCTTGGATAAGTATGACCAAAGTGAGGAGTATTTGGAGAGAAATTCACGGCACTGTTGCTTTTACTAAAGCAAAGCTTGTTGAACATCCACTCTATTTTTCAATTCACATTCCATTATTCTCCCCAGACACCTCTCGTGTTCTTCAGAGATGGGTTTGGCGGGATGCTGGCCTAAGGCATAGCAGCTTGTCATCCAGGCTGTGTTCTCAGCTCTGAACTTTAGCTGAAACTTAGAGCAAATAGGCAAATTCGCTTCCTGTATCCAGTTATACAGATGATAGACTGTATACCTTAGGTATAGTTCAACATTGTAGTTTGTTATTTTACCTCTTTTTATGGTCTCTTTCATTCATTGTAGGTGTTTTAAGAACTTAGGCAGTAGCTTCAAATCTTAGTCTTCTAGAACATCTCTGTGTTTAACCCTTAAAAGTGTTGGTGATTAACAGTGGTGACCTGTACCATAACAAGTATGGACCAGTAGGGGAAGCCATTTGAACCAATGTTGAAATAATTTAGAATCTCACTGGAAATCAAGGGCAGCCTCTTCCAAATTGTGTCATTAGTTTCAAGAAATACTGTGTCAGTTGAAAATGGCTTTGTCTCTAAGAAATTTGAGCAAATTACTGGAATTGAATGATTTGCTTAACTAACAGCATAATTTCAATATTTCCCCAATCACTTTTCATCCGAATTTTTAAATTGTACTTGGCATTTTCAGAAATATAAAAATAAATGGAAAGAAGCTTCCTCCCCCATGTATTGAGTTTAAGTTCAGTGTGAGACAGAGCTGGAGAGCAACAGTAAAAGCAGTTATGTGTATTCATCCTTTCCTGTTTTCATTTCCACATGATTTGCTGCATGATCTGCTTGTGTGTCACGCACCCTGAAAGTGTTGATGGTGACCTGTTACCTTAACAGACCATGTTCTCACAGAGCTGTCATCCTGATTAGAAAGGAGTAAGGGTGAGCAGGCAAATGAATGACTGAATAAATGGAAGAGGAGGATGCTTCGGAGAGTAAGGAGTCCTGCGAAGAAAAGAAATGCTGTGTCCTGCAGAAAAAGATACGCAGGGAGGGTGGTCGTAGACAGACTCCCCCAAGCATGGCAATGAGAGACAGGAAGGATACAAAAGAGGAAGCAATGGGAGGGAGAAAGGGAAGGAGGGAGGGGGAGAGAGAGGGAGAGAGAGAGGGAGAGGGAGG
>NW_004524842.1:1242105-1266632 GCF_000260255.1 Octodon degus
GGAGGGAGGGAGGGAGGGAGAGGGAGGGAAGGAGGGGAGAGGGAAAGAGGGAGGGAGGGAGTGAGGGAGGGAGAGGTGTAGATCAGTATATGTTTGCTGCTTGTTTAGGGAACCTTGGAGTTACTTTGTGGCTGTGCCCATGCTGTGTATCTTGATATAGTTGGCGGATATTTTAAGTAGGTTATCATCATCAGCTGATGTTTATTGGGCCTTCAGCAAATATTTATGGGGAACCTATTATGCTCAAGAAAACTTATTAAGTGCAGAGCTCTGAATTATGAGTTATAAGGATTTTCAAAAGATAGGATTCTATGGCTTAGAGAAAGTATTTCAAAGGAATTATAAATTACTCTGAAAAACTCCAGGGCCTTCTTAGCGGACCACTGTACGTTCCAGGTACAGCATATAAAGCCAAATGATCACACCGATGGGCCGTCATTTCTCTTTCATTACTCAACAAATAAGAATTTTGAAGGTGGGCCGGCTCATGTCTAGAGCTCGTAGGATCACAGTGGGCCTGGAAAACAGACAGCTTAGTAATCTCTAAAGCTTTTCCTTGGCTGTTTTGCTTCCCAGCGATTTTGTGTTTTGAAGAAGCGGAATGTCTGCAGCACACAGAGAGAAGTGCCTACTTTCATCAGTGCCTTAGGGGAGTGGAGGAGGAACAATTACAGAAGGGGACAAAGAGTGGCGCCTCAAGGACACAGGGGGATAATCAATTATTGTTTGGAAAAATTAGAAACAAATTTTGTGCAAAGCCTAAACAGTGGCGACGAGAGACACGCAACACTTGTAAAGCATCCTGCGTGGATAAATACTTTGTCAGAAAGAGAGCCCGTGGTCTGGACCCAACCAGCCAGATGGCGAGGAGAGTGACATCATCTTGCAGCTTGCGCTTACTCATCCTTAAGGTCATTGTAGCCTGATGACAGTTTGCATTTGTCAAGCACATGCTGGGCACGCAGCATATATTACAGCTATGCTGAGCTGGACTGTTTAATGTCTATGTTATAGCTAGGAAGACAGACACTGAGTGAGTAGGCAGTTTACCCTCCTCCCCGTCATGTATCCAGTGGGGAGCAGGACTCACACCCAGTCCCCTTGGGCTCTGGAGCCTCTCAGGCCTCTTGGAAGATTAGCAGCAGCAATGCGGAATGCTGCTGAGCAGGCTGACAGAAATGAATAGCAGAAGCGAGCTCCTGCCTGCTTTTCCTCCTACCTCCAAGGACTCAGAATCACCTTCAGAGCCTGTCTGAACAAAGTGATTCCATGGCACAGGATTTAATTTTGTACAATTAAATTCTACACACACACACACACACACACACACACTCCGCAACCTCACAAGTAGCAATGTGTCTTTTTTTCCCCAAATGAAGAAAACAAATTTGAGATCTGAAGATTACATTAGTCACGTCAATGCAGCATGTACGTGGAATGACTAAAAAGTAACTGAAGAGAATTAGGAGGGAAGGAGTTTAGAGCAATGCCGGCTAGTCTGATAGACACAAGAAGCAACAGCGAGGCTTCGCAAGTGAGGTCCTCTTCCTTTCTGAGGAGTTTCACTGCAGGAGTGGAAGCTACTACTCTGTATCAGGTTAATTTTGACCTGCAGATATATGCTTCTGGATTTTAATTCTCATTAAAAATTGTTACCAAGGACCTGCTGAATGATAAACTGGTACTGGAGATGAGTTGTGGCTATGAAAGTTACTCACAAGCAACTCCTTTTGATATTTTATCATTACTGTGGTGAATTTTCACCTGATTATGTAAGAGTTGTCTCATTCTGAACTGTCAAATTTAGGGAATTATTAGACAAGACATCCCCAAATAACAAAACACCTGAATCATATGACTTCAATAGCTAAGTTTTCTGAGAGTGACTTGCATTTCTTTAATGAGACTTTACTTCAGTGTAAACTAATTTAAATCACACTTTTGGCATTTTTGATTTTTTTTTTCAGAACCGGGGATTGAACTCAGGCCCTTGCACTTGCCAGGGAAGTGCTTATTCCACTGAGCCATCTCCCCAGCCCCAACATTTTTGGTCTTGATGCTACTGTAACTCATCAGAAATTGACTCCATGTTCAGGTTTAGGTTCATATAGAATAGAATGAGAAGCCTTTTCTGGTACTGGTATTGGGCAATGGGAATCACACTGGTACTAAAGAGTCTTTTATAGTAGACAGATGTGCTGATCATTTCAAAATTACCAGAAGATACAGGCTTGACTTATATGAAGCCAAATCCATGAACTAATGTTATCCCAGGTGATGGAGAAGGCGTCTGTATATAACTGGCATTTTCCTGTCAAGTCCTATTTATGATTCTCATCTGCTATATATTATTATATTATAAGGTTATCCAATAAACAAGTGACCTAGAATATACACTTTTTAAGATATTCAACATCAGTATTTTCATGCAATATGAAAGTCAATTTTCCTTAAAGGTGGGGGCATTACTTTCACCAGCCTTTTTTTTTTTTTCTGTTTAAATATCGAGATTAGTGCATTAGATTTAGGTTCAATCTTTGGCATGTGGAAAGCCAGGTTGCTCAGCTGTTTATTACAGGAAAAAAAAAAAATCAACAACTGGGATCACATCAAGATAAAAGCTTTTAAGGGCCGGCCAAATAGCTCAGTGGATTAAAGCGCCTGAAAGCAGGTGCAGCAGCCAGGGGTTCAATCCCTGGGCCTGTTGTGCCAGTCCTGCCCCCTAGGCGCTGAGATAGCAATTGAGACTGGGCATGGTGGCGTGCACCTGTAATCCCAGCTCTTTGGAGACTGTAATCCGGAGGATTACTATGAGTCCGATCTAGTAGTGAGACCCTGAACACCCAGTAGACCCTTCCCTAAAAATACAAAATTAATTAATTAATTAATCAAAAAAGATAAAAGCTCAGGTGAGCAAGAAAGCTCAGCAGACTAATCGCTCGCGTAGGCCAGCCCAGGGTCCAGAGCTCTATCCCTGGCACTCCCTGCCATGCCAGCCCCAACCCCCAGGTATGCTGAGCTGGTGATGGAGTCCAGGGCTGGTGGTGCTCACCTGTGATTGTAGAACTAGGGAGGCTGAAAACAAGAGGATCACTATTAGTCCAAGGTGTGTAGTGAGACCCTGCACACACACACACACACACACACACACACACACACACAAATGATAAAAACTCTTGCATAGCAAAAGAAGCCACCAACAAAGTAAAGAGATAACCCAGAGATGGGAAAATGTTTTTTACCAGCCACTCCTCAGACAAAGGACTACTATCTAGGATACATGAGTAAAAAAATTTAGATCCCCACATTTAAAGACCCAATCCAAAAATTAGTATCTGAAATGAATAGATAATTCTCAGATGAAAAAGTACAAACAGAAAATAAATATGTGAAAAACCGTTGAACATCACTGGTCGTTTGAAAATGCAAATCGAACACTGAGATATGATCTCACTCCAAAAAGAATGCTCAGCATCAACAGCTCAACCAGTGACAAATGCTGGCAAGGCCGTGGGGAAAAAGAAACCCTCCTCCTGTGTTGGTGGGAGGTAAATTGCTATAAGTAATTTGGAAATCAGTATAGAAATTCCTCAAAAAACTAAAATTAGAGATCTGTTGGACTCAGATATTCCCCTTCTCGGTATCTTCCAGGAAGAACACAAAGCATCATACTACAGTGACATATGCCCACACGTGTTTATAGCACCTCAATTTATAATAGCTGAATCTTAGAAGTAGCCCATATGGCCACCAAAAGATGAATGGATAAAAAATGCATTATTTATGTATAATGGAGTATTACTGTGTCATAAAGAAGGGTCAACTTGAGACATTTTTAGGATAGATGCGTCTCAAAACCATAATGTTAAGTGAAATAAATCAGACACACAAGCTTAAATGTCATTTGTGTGTGTGTGTGACAGACCCAAAGAGTAGATAAAGAGAGAAATAAAGGGTAGACATTAGACAGGAAAGTAAGTAGATATATAGCTACATTCTCTTAATGAATAGAGGGATTTGTTCTAATAGTGTTTGTAAATAGGATATCATGTCCACATCTTGTACAGCAATTAACCACCAGGAAGAATGTATGCACTGTGTTAATTATTGAAACTGTCCTACCAATTTGGTTTGAAACTGTCTCATTGCTACTTGTTTCTCAATAAAATTATGGAAAAAAAGACAGGAAAGAAAGGAAAAGGGATTTAAAAAATAGAATGGAAGGCAAAAATTGGAACCAGAGCTTTTGTAAATTGAGAGGGGAAAATGGGTTGAAGGGAGCGAAAAGGAACAGGAAAAAAAATTAAGATACATTACATACAGGTTTGAATTCCCCATGATGAATATGATCATTATTTATGGCAAGCAGAAGGAATTAAGACGTGTTGTGTCCATGTACCAACTCCACACACGGAATGTGAACATTGTGTGTGCAATCATGAATTCATAAGAATTTTTAAGACTAAAAGTTTTTAAATTACAATGTGAAAAAAGAACCAATGTCAATGAATTGATGGTTGTCAGGAGTCAGCAGGGGATTGTTAAACGGCATCTGTTATTACATTCATTACTTACATGGGTAGAAAAGTGACAGTTGTGTTTATACGGTAGTTAGATAAAAGCTGCAACTGATCCTGTGTGAACCTCTCACTACTCGGTAGCCCTTCTGCCTGAATCCACACTTACATTCGCTCTGGTGTGTAAAGATATAAACACAGATTTGTTGGGTGATGACAACAACAGCAAAACAGGGTTAAAGATGAGCTGGAGGATTCAGGGCTTTTTGGGAGGGTCTGAAGACAAGTGGGTCTCTGGTCTGTGTAAGCCCAGATATAATTAAAAAGTCTGAAAGAACAGTGAACAGGTGAATATGCTAAGGGAAAACAGTGGCAGCTAGCCTAACTACATCATGAAATGAACTTTAATCTTTTAATTTTTATGAGCATAATAAAATTTTCATAATTTAATTTTGATGAATTTTGGGTACAAGTTGGCTTTATTTTGAAAAGTACAACTTGGGGCCGGCAAGATAGCTCAGTAGTTTAAAACGCCTGCTTAGGCAAGCTTAGGCAGAGCACCCAGGGACCATGGTTCGATTCCAGGCACCACATGCCACACCAGCCCCACCCCCAGGGTGGGCTGTGCTGGCCACAAAAAAAAGGTACAACTTTATATGTGCATAGTAATGCATATTTTACTGATTTAACCAAAATAAAGACTACAGATATGCTGAGGAAATGGGAGTGCCATAAGGAAATGAACCTTTGTTATGTAGGAAATTAAAAGATAATCTTTAAAATTAATAAGTCAAGAGTATCCATTTAAATGTAGCATTTAGAAACTTGGACATATCTCCGGAGGAAATTGTTTTAAAGACTTAAATTTGGGCACCAGGGAGGGGGGACAAGGGCCAGCAGGGGGTAGGAGCTGACGCTGCTGCTTTGTGACATACGGCTTCCTGCTGACCACTTTGATTTTTTTGAAGCCCCTTATAGGTATTAATTTTGTGGGCTAAGCCATTAAAAATGTTGTGATAAAGAGACAGTGGAGGATAACCCGAGCTGGGGAGGCTGGGACAGGAAAATCTTTGTCAGCCTCATTAAGGCTACTTGGCTTTGGCCTGGGTCTTCTACTTTTATGGGAGGGTCAGGAAGCCCAGGTACAATGGAAAAAGCGTGGGCTGGGGCCTCCAGGAGATGTCCTGGAGCCTGTCACCAACCATGCTGCTGGCTGGGCACGGTGGCAACACGTCCCCCATATGCTTAAGGTGGGGGAGTCTTTGTCTGATGCCTGTGTCCTCACGCAACTTACTTAAGCTTTCTGCACTCAGTTTCTTACTGATAGGAGTAGTTCCTAGCCAGTGAGGCGATATGACAGGAGAGACTCTAGCAAGGGCTGCTGATTCTGGGCTTAGGGAATATGGACCCTAAGTAAGTTCTAGTTATTGGTATTAAGCTGTAAAGCTCAGAGCCATACTACTGACCAGGCATTTGACTCAACTCCTCTCTTCTCTAAAAGGATAAAATAATAATTCCAGACTTCTTTTTGGGGAGGGATGGTGGGTACCAGGTATTGAACTCAAGACCTTGCATTTGCCCGGCAGATGCCTATGCTGCTGAGCTATCTCCCTGGCCCAAATTCCAGCCTTCCTAAGTGGACACTATTGGTGTACACACAGAGTATACATTACACTTCTGTGATGAGGGGTTCCAGCACTGTAAGAAAAGTTTGGGAGAACATTATGTGCAGATACTTCCTCAAATATAACCCCTTCCAGGATTGATAGGGTATCATCTCACTGATGGTTAGTATTGAATGATTGATAAGTAAAAATAATGCATTCTTAGTTTTGATGAGATTATGGACCTCACTAAAAACAGAAAGGGCCAATATTTGGAGAACCATCCAACCAGTTGTTACATTAGACATACTATTTAGTTTCCCAATCTTGGTAAGGAAGGAGGTAATTCCTTGATCCTTTCTTTTTGTGTGTGTGTAAAGTAGCATTCGAATTCCTGTATTTTCCACTTGATCTTGCAAAAGAGAAAGTAGCTAATGCTTGTTCCACTAGGGATTGAGGTCAAGTGGATTTCATTCCCCAATGGTGCAGCTGAAATTTGTGGAAAAAACTTTATGTAGATATCTGAAGGAAGTAATAGCCAACACTTTTATATCCTTCTATATGTGAACCGTATTAACGTACATTAGTTCTTATACTTCCTGCACTCCGAAGCGCGTGGTTATTGCCTGTCCTTGTGAGTTTTGGCAGCCGTGTCCCGTAAAGCAACTGTACATACTGAGTGGGTGAATACCAAGCCATTGTTGATAGCGATACATAGGATAGGCCTCCTGAAGATCTGCTGTAATATTTTTGTCTCTTGATCAGCACATAAATTTGTCTCATTTCTTTATAACGACCCCTCATTCAATAGGTTTGTTGATTCATTAACATAAAACTCCTGGCCAGCAGTGTGACTAATTCGTGACGGAAGGAAGCTTATCCAAGGTATTTTCTCAGCGAGGCGCATCACAGATTTTTTGCATTTGGGAACACTAGACACCCTTTCAGTACTACCTTGGGGGCCATTTCAAGCGGCAAAATCACCAGCAAAAAAGCACAGAAATGCGAAAAATGTAGCGTTAAATAGATCGTGAAGCATGAGAGCTGAAGGAGAAGGCAGGCGGTGGCCTCGTTTGACTTCAGCTGAGAATAAGGGCTTTGAGTGACCTTCTGCGCATGACCAAGACTCGTAGGGCAAGCACTGATTTTGAGGTTACAAGTACCTTTCAGCAAGACAGCTAATTTGTAGATACAGAGTCAGTGCATACTAAGGGTTGATCATTGAACCGTTTCTTAAATCAATTAAACACTGAATCTTAACCTGACTACCTGACTTCCACGGAAGCAGTGGACACCAGAACCAAGTTCTACACTCTGTGCTTTTCCTTAACCAGAGTGTGCTGTCTGCTGAAACCATCTTTCAGGCCAGACTTCAGGTACTTAATGCAGGGCGCAGGCAGGCAGGCAGGCAGGGATATGAGTTGTGAGGAGGATTCTGCACATCCCATCACTTCGGTATTCCAGGACACCCATCTCCTAGTGCCTCCCAGAAGTCCCTGCTCATGTCAGCAGACCTCCAAGGGGGAAAGAGCGCGTAGAGATCCAACTGGGAAGCTGAGAGATAAGGCCTGGTTATGGTGTACTTTACTTCCAGCCACATTTCTCTGGCCCTATTTGACTGGAAGGGAACCTAGGAAATATTTTCTTTCTACTTACCAACCCAGACAAAAGAAGCAGCATTTGATGGACATAATAATATTTTCTTCCACCCAAAAGGGCCTAATGAAATTTTTATGTTATTTTTATTATCCTTATGCCATTTTTCTGTGTCCATTTAAGAAGCACTGGAGACATAGCTTCTATGTATAGGATTCAGTGGAGGACAATAGTGGAAGTTGAGGTTTTACTTTCCATGATGTAAAAGTTTGCTTGTGTGCTAGGGTAAATGAGCTGATTATTTTCTTATACTTAGCTGTGTATTTCAACAGTCTTTCCCAAAATTAAAAGAGTTTTTCAAATGAAATGGCTTCATTTAAAATTAAAATAGACTCAGAGATTCATTTTTTTTTCCTCGCCAGTAAATTTTCTGCAGGCAGGTTCTTGCCTCCTATAATTGAAAGCAACCATAATAACAAATTTGATTGCATGGCTTTTACTATTACTTTTGAGGTAATTGCCAGATTGGCACACACAGTAATTTGTATGTGAGGGGCGATCAGCAATGAACATTTCCATTCAATCATTTCCCTGGAATTCAGACACATCGCTGCTTCTGGCTACAGAAGTGAGACCAGTAATTGCAGCTTTGGGGTAAGCTGTACATCCGAAATAAGCTGGTTCATGTGTGATCAGTAATGTTATCAGCCTTACCAGGGGAGGCAAGCTTGAGCGGACTGCTGTGCCCCTCTGCACCCGAAAATAATAGCAAAGGCAACAGTAGCAGTAGGCGCGATTGTAGTTGTAAAAGTAATAGTAGGTAGTGGTAAGGTCATTGCGCTAGTAGCAGCAGCAGTAATTAGAAAAGGAGTTGTAGCCGTCATTGACATTGAGGCAACAGCGGTAGCGCTAGGTGTGGGTATTCGAACGTGCAGCAGGAGATTCCCAGATGGGAGGGGAGTCGGGGGCCGTAGCTTGGGGAGGTATACACACGGAGACAGGATGAAGAAGGCTGAAAGGTGCAGACGACAGTGGAGGAGCTTCTCACTTCTGGTTTCAATTCTAAATTTGATACTGGGTTAACTGAACGCTTTCTTCAGTAGAAGGCACACATGTTTCCTGTAGTCTGCAAAGAGAGCAGTGGTTGTTCGCTGGAGAATTGAAGTGCTCATACGAACTGAAGGTAAACAAGCCATATGGCTGTGGGTCACGTCTCCCTGCAGGAGCTGTCTTTATAAAAGGGTACGTTGACCCAGCTCTTGTCACGTGTGTTGTCAAAGCGTGTTCTCTTAGAGATCGCTGCCTCTGTATATTAACCCTTTATTTAACGTTTAAATGCGCACAAAGGTCATTACTTAAGATGCCGTATACTCTTACTGTGGTATATATGGCCATGATGCTAAAGCAATGCTAGCCGCTGGATATTTGTGCCTCTCTATTTTCCATTATAAATATGCGTGTATATTCTTTGAGTCTCACCAAATAATCCTTCAGTCTCTCATTGACGTAGATGGCGAAATGGGCTTGTCTTCCACCTGACCCTAAAATACAACTGGAAGACACGTCTTTATGATTTTTGGTTTCACCATTATGAAAAAACACTTCATTCCGCAGAGTGCCCTTAATTAGTTAATGCGCCTTTATCGAACATTTATTGTGTTCGCAGCATTCTAGCAAGCATTCCTGGTGAACAGGCAGGAAACGGCTTAAGAAATCAATCCTGCATATGCTGTAGGAATAGTTACAAAGTCTTCTGGCTAGCAAGCTCTTCATACCAGGGTCGTGTTGTGGAATATTGCTTTCGACATTTTTTTAATATCACTGGGCGGTCACGAGAGAGAAAAAACTGCTGAGAGTTGCAATTTATTCCGATTTCTTTTGGATTCGGCCTAGTTTCTTTGAGGCTAGGGCCCAAGGGCTATGCTAATTTATATGATTGATGAGCTGTCTTTTATTGTGTGCTATTGACAGGAAAGGAAAATTAACCTCAAATCCAGTGGTGGCAAAGAGGCCCCAGCCTAACCCCCTCCCCACGTGTGCTGGGGGGCAGTTTCTGTTGCTGCCTGTCTGTGCGGTTGTAAAAAGGGAGTAACACATGTGTGTCTGGAGGAGAAAGCCCTTGTCTTGGGGACCGGACCTTGATACATAGTGGATATTTTTTCTTATGTTCATCTCCCCTTCAGGGGCTATGAATTGGTACTTGGACTTACAAGAAAATTCTAGATAATGAGTGAGTAGTTCAGTGGTAGCTTGCTTGCTTAGCATATGTAAGGTTCAGTCCCTGGACAGAATACAAAAACAGAAACCCCACAAGCCCTGAAGGCCTTGTTGTACTCTGGAGTGTTCTAGATACACAACATACTGATGGATGAGTTGGAAAGAGTCTGGGAGCTCACTGTGACACTTCTCCTTTATTAAGAAGGAAAGCCCTCTGGGCATGACACTGAAGACCCATAATCCCACACTCTGGGAGGATGAGGCAAGAAGATTGCAAGTTGGCTGGGGGTATAGCTCAGTGGCACAGTGCCTGTCTGGCGAGTGTGAGATTGTGAATCTGATTCCTGGTACAAAAAAGAAAGAATCCTACCCAGAAGAGGATTGCAAGAGCCCAACCAGGGCAATTTAGTGACTTCACAAGAAGTCACTAAAATAAAAAATAAAACAGGCTAGATTGTAGGTCAGTGCAGAGGCCTTGGGTTACAGTTCCAGTACCATAAAGAAGAGAAGAAAAGAGAAAAGAAGAGAAGAGGAGGAAGAGAAATGAAGGAGGGAAAGAAAGAGTTTGAAGCCACTCAACTATTGTGCTGTAAGAATTAAATATCCAGCCACATTCCAAATGTAAGACAATTCATTTGTACATGAGTGGCTTAGTGGGTTTGTGGTCATTGCATTTCTTCTTCCTTACCTTCTTCTTAATGGCCCTGGTTTCTGTGGCCCTGGAAGGTGTGTGACAGCACAGCAGTTACCATCTGCTCACTGCTTATGGTGTAGGACAAGACAGCAGATGAAGATAAAATATTGTTTTAATATTTCCTTTCCTTAGTTGTCAGCAGCCTTAGGGATTCGCAAATAGCTTGTGGTTTATAAATATTAAATAAAGGATTCATTATTGGAAAGCGTCAGTATGACTGGCCAAACCCAGAACCCGAGTGATTTAGGTCATTGGGATGCCATTCATAATGAGAAATTCAGTACTGAAAAAAGTTTCTAGTCTCTTTAAACATTCAGGAAAATAGTTATTGTAAGAAAATCATGGTGAGCCTATGTTACTAGAATTTTGTTGATCTGGGCTTTCCGGCATTTTTACAACAAGGCAGGCAGTATGATAATTCTACGTGTTGATGGGGGCTGTAGTTTTAGCACCATAGTCTTTGAGTTAATAGAGACAGGAAAGTGAAATGCAATGAAACAGTGAAAATATATGAGCACAGACTGAAAGAGTTGTCACAAAACCCACACTCTTTTAGGTGTAAGAGACTTACGGAAACCCCTTAGAATTTTCAGCTGGGATCCGCCTTGTTATGAAATCAGCTATGAAAGCTGATTCTTGATTGGAGAAGTGGCTGGAGACTTCTCCCTTGTTACTCTTCATTATTTCAAGCTTAGATGAACAGCGTAGTATAAGAACATCTCAAGACCCTTGATGGAAGGGTGAGCAGAATCCCTAAAGGTGATCACCAAGGATTCTCAGCTCTCTTGTTGACCACGACTTTCTGTGCACCTCAGCACCCCTCGCGGTGTTCCTGTGATGCTGTCAGAGACACCAAGAAGACAGTCAGTTATGCTCAGTCTTTGAGAGACATACGTTGTTCTCTTTTAAAAACATGCCATTCAGATTTTTTTTACAGCCTCGCTGTTCTAGGAAAAAGTTCCATTAATGGGCAAATCCTTAGCTGTGAACCCTGAATCACCTGTAGAGAGGAGTGCAGGTGTATATTTTTAGATGAAATGTAACACTGTCCTCATGCTCCATATTTGCATTGATTAATTATGTTTGGTCTAGGTAACTGAGATGTCACTATTACTTTATGATTACTGTAATCTCCTCTTCAGTTTTTTCTTCCCTTTCAGGCCAGTCTTTCCTGGACAGAGAAATAGAAAGGCAAGAAAATCATCTTCTCCCTTTTGGAGAGCTCAAATATAACCCTTACCTAGGAGAGTTGGAATGCAACATTTCCCACCCACCAGCCAGCCTAGCGTGTGTCCCATCATCTGCACAACCGGAGCCTGTTTTACCACCTCTATGTAGGGTGTCCCAGTCACCTCCCTTCTGTTGTACCCAGGGCCAGTTCACAGGGAGTCCTGGAGTCCTGACTGCTTGACACTCTGTGGCAGTCCCTACCAGAGCTCTAGCAAGCCATTTTCACATTCCCCGGTCCTTAACCATACAAATGCTCTCACAAATATTGGTCTATTTAATCTTCTTTTACTTTGAAGAAGACATTATTATCAACCATTGCTTTTATTTATTTATTTATTTATTTATTTATTTATTTAGTGGCTAGCTCAGCCCACCTTGGGGCAGGGCTGGTGCAGCATGTGGTGCTAGGAATTGAACTTCTGTCCCTGCGATTGCCTAAGCTTGCCTAAGCAGGAGCTTTAGACCACTAGGCTATCTTGCTGGCCAACCATTGCTTTTATTTTTTTTTCTTGTCTCTTGTTTTCACTTACTACCCTTTTTATTTTTAAACAAACATTCACTTGAGAGACAGTATGGCAGTAACTGGTATGACATGACAAGCAGTATGTATTTGGAAGACCAGAATGACAGGCATTCCAAGCATGACCCTACTTTTACACATTGCTATCTTCAGTACAGTTCAACCATTGCTTTTAAAGGTGGGGCATTTGAGCTCTTGAACCACTCAAAATGACACAGGAAGGAAAATGAGTGTGGGGAAGAGAATTAGAATTCCTTTCCTCTTTTGTTGCCCTTGGCTGCCTGGAGTGTAGCTGCATCTTGCTTTAAGGCTGTAGTTGTGTTTGTCTTCTTCTACTCTACTCAGAACAGTGAGAAAGTAGCAGCATCAACACACAAGCCAACTGCGGCCTCCTGCTCACGCTGCAAGGGGCGCCTCTTGGCCACTGGGATCCCATCCAAGACCCCAGGCCAGCCCAGGGTCTGTGGGTTTGGGTTGAAGCATTCAAGGTTCAGCTCTTGGCCTGTGTTTCCAGACTCAGAACCTTCTTTTCTGCTCTGCCAACACCCTGAATAAATGGGCCCTATAGTTTTCTTTTCTAAATATTCTGGATAATTATATGTTGTCCTCTCTTTCTACTTCAAACACACATCTTGGGACTCATTTGGACGTGACCCCGCAACACTGCTGTGACTTCTTCCTGATCCCTCACTTTCTAGCCTCTGTCTCCACTGGAGCCAAATATATCTTCCTAAAACACAGCTCTGCTGCTGGATGAAGACTTTATCTTAGACTATGTGGGAAATGGAGAGGTTGACTGGGCCAGGCCACCTCCAAGCCAAGAACATAGTTACAACACAGTCCCAGAAGACAGGCATACCCTGCGAGTGAGAATACCATCCCCATCTTGGGGCCTGCTGACACCAGCCGGGGCTCTTGGCTGAATCCTTCTGCGTCTTGTCATTCCGTCTCTCTGAAAATTTCCCCGACTCTCCCCAGCCTGCCCAGGGCAGCTCAAGTGTCTTTATCTGGGTGTTGAGACTGTCCGTGACCCAGTTCCAATACGCTGTTCGAATTATCTCCCCCTAATCCCTAAACCTATGTTCCACTGCTTAGTGCTCCTTCAGCATGCTGTCTGCCTTCCTGCATCTGTTTGTTTTTTAGGTAATGCTCTCCTTTTGCCTCATCTCATGCCATCTTTCACACGCAAAGCCTCATGGTTCTCCTGCACTTGAAACCAAAGGACCTCTCCTTCTGCGGGAACGCAAGCACTCCGCTTCTTGCTACAGATTTACCTCAGTCTTCCTTGCACTGTATTTATGTCATTCTTACCTTATCTCCCTGTTAAATCCAAGCACCTTCAGAGCAAGGAATAATTGTATCTGGTTTACCCCTGTATTCCTCTCCTCACTGCCAAGGAGACTGGCCTAGCCCGGCCTGGGGAGGCCAGTTTGATGAACAGATTACTGCAAACCTGACACAGAGATTGCTAGGAAACGTCTGAGTAACATCTCATGAATACTGGACTTGAGCTCTTCTCCTAAAGAATGCGGAGTTGGCTCCTTCAGTTGAAATTAGCTTAGAGTTTTAAAAGTTATAAAGATGCTGGGGGAGGGGAGAAATGCTTTGCTTTCCTCTCACTTCTTGCCACACCCACCACATGGCATTTGCTGAGTGTCCTAAGTGATGAGGCTGCATCCTCAAGTGGCACAAAACTGTCCCACTGCTGTGACACCCTACATGGCTGGCTCTATTCATGCTTGGGAGGGAGAAGTGGCAGTGGTGTCCTGCTTGACAAATACTGTGGTGGATCTGTTAAGTGAATCATCATCTCCAGAACTGAAGACTTCTGATCACGTAAGTGGTCATCACTTGGTCCAACTGTACCATGTAGACGTGCGTGGAAAGAACACGCCTACCACAAAAGAAAAAGCACTAAAAAATATGCTCGCCATATCTGTTGACCTTTGATGGTGAGTGAGGCAAATGAACTGAGTACATGTGAAGCTGTGATAATAATAAATGATGGATAATAGGTTGCACTGTCCATTAGTGTTCAACAAATATGGGCTAACCTGAGCTTGATTTTTGTTTTCTGACAGAATTTTTCATCCCTGTCTTCCTCGCACTCCCTGACTTCTTTATATGCTGCAGGGAACTTGCTGGAGATGAGGGCTTGCTTTGCTCTTATCTGTGTTAAGAGGAACAAGGAAAGGATTTAATTGGTCTTCACCAAAATGTGTTGTCCCTGGACAGGTTGAGGCCAGAAACTTATACTGTGTCTGTAGGTAGCCAGTAATGGAACATTTCTGCTCCTCTTCTTTGGCTATCTCAAGAAGCAAACTTAGCAGAAAAGGTGTACAGCTCAGTCACTAAGCAAACCAAAAGGCAGGCCAAGCACCTATCACTTGCTGCCTAAATCCAAGGAACACAGGGTATAATCTGAGACATAAAATGTAAGTCTAACTGTGTTGAGTTAGGGACTGATCCTGGAAAAGACAGTTTTCAGAACCTTATTTTTACAGAATCTAGACTTTAGGCCACCACTAACCAATAGAAATAACATGCTATTTTCATGTGCATTGAAATGTTTTCATGTATCTATGTCAAAAACTAAAAATATATTTAAGTTAACCCAACATGCCAAAAATATTATTTTTCTACATGTAAGAAGTATTTTAAGAATTAGTGGTGAGATGTTTTACTTTGCTATTGTGATTTGAGGCCTTAAGGTCCAGCGAGTACAATACTCGCCTCAGTCTGGACAAGCTACATGCCAGGTGTGCAGTTGTCATACGTGGTTGGTGGACGCCTGAGGTCCAGGCGAGTTAGGATGTGACTGAGAAGGAGAAAGGCAAAGGGACAGCTGTGCCACTGCTTTTAAAAAGTGGCCAGCTAACCTTTTCTACAATGAAATAAGCAGTAAATATTCTGAGGGCCGTATGGACTTTGCTCTTCTCCAACTGTAGGGCCGATGCCTAGGCTAAAGCATATGGTGGGTTCCAGCCCAACTGTATTGACAAGCACAAGTCCTGGTGGATTTAGCCTGCAGGCTCCTTTGCCTGTCCCCTTCCTAACTTTGGAACACTTTCCTCTAGCAAAGTACTTCAGAACACTTTAATCAAAATAATTTCCCTTTGAAATTATCGTTCGCGTGGTGAGTCATGCTGTTTGTATTTGGAAACTATGAACACAGAAAATGATGGGCTGGAGAGTTGATTTCCTCTTTTATAAAACAATTGGTAATTCTCAGTTTGTTGTGTGTGTTGTTTGTTGTCTGGTTTAGAAAATGGAAATGCCTTTGGATCACTATTAATTTCAACTTTTTTCTCTTTTTCCTTTCTGCCACTCCCCATCTCTTCTGGCTGGAATAATATTTCTGGTGGGTTGACTATTGCAATTCCTACTTATATTACCATGTAAATCCAGGTAAGATTCCTCTCTTTCTTTTTGAAGGTTGTGCCCAGAATTACAAAAATTAATGTGTAGGCTTCTGATTTTAAATATTGTAATAAATAGCACCATACAACTCACAGAAATTTGTTTCAGATTAAATGGCTTCCAGACACAATAGTCACTCTTATGGAATATACAGTGAGATTATTTCAAGTGGGAATATTTTCTTGAAATAGTTTGTGAATCATGATGTACTCTTCAAACATGATCATAAGAGATGGATACAATGTAATGTGTAGCTTTTCTTTCTCAAATTGGATATGTCTGCCATAAACTCATATATGCCTTTATGTGTGTTGATGTGATTATACTATGAAGATTTTTTCTTTGAAGGCTTACTCATGTCAGGAATGTTGGAAGGAGCCGTTTCTCTGTGTCATGGCAATGGGGCATGAGCTGGTTCGTTCTGTGAAGCTGTGAGAGTCGTTAGACAGTAATTAGGCCATTTGGTTATATAATGGGGGTGGGGGATGCCATCTTCAGATTTGTTTTGGTATGCCTTGATATGAGCAGCTTCTAGACCTTCCTGCATGTTAGGGTGTAATACAGACATTCCAAGAAAAAAGATATAAACATCTTTTCTGTCTTGTCGTGATCTATTACTGTGTCCTTGGGGAAAAATAAAAACATACCTTAAGATATTTTCTCCTCCATTTAAAATAACTTTGACAACAATATCACTCTGAGCCCACTGGAGCCAATTTCCTGTCGTTTTGCTGCCCCTCTTGGGAATGAGTGGTGTGTCAGGTGATCAAGTGGGTGCTCTGCTGAGCCTACCAACTGAGCCCAGGGAGAGGCCTTCCCATCCTCTTTGGGAAGCTCATCAGCACCAGTCTGCCTGTGTGTCACCAGGAAGAAGGGGGATGTCCTCAGTTCCCTCACCTCTTCCCCTCTCCATCCCCACTTTCCTCTTCTCTCTTATTTCATGGGTGAAAATACTTCCTTTATCTGTTGAGTGTTGCTTTTGTCGCCCATGTCTGCCTCCCCTGCCCTCTCCAGACACCGTGTCATCAGTCAGTGAAGCCTTTTCCTGGACATTCGTTTCTCTGTGCCAGCCCATCACTGACAACAGCTGACAAGGGTCACAGGGCTTCCTGGGGCCCAAGCAGGCACTCCTCCCTCCCGCTTCTTGCCTTTCTTTGCGTCCTCACAACTTGCCCTCCTCTTCTGTGTACGCCTCACTCCTTGTGTCACACACAGTGTCTTCCTAGTGATAGTCTTCCAGCCAGGAGTCCAGTGGCCCCTTGGCAGCCTCTGCTTGTCCCTGAAGCACTTCACCCCTGTTTTCCCCCTGCTTCTCTCTGCTTGCTTCAGTCTGCCTTCTCTTCCCCAGCTATGCCCTCCTTTTCATCTTCAGGGGTGTAGGTGTTCTTGGAAGCTCTGTTTTGGTCCCAGTTACTATCCCCTGAGAAGGTGTCATCATGGCTCAGGATGTCCACTTATGTGGCCTGCCCCTAGCTGTGCGGTTGCCCACGCTGTAGTACACATGTCACCTGCCTGCCCATAACCATCCAAATGAGATGTGTCCCAGATAGCATCCATCATTTTCCCTTGTCTCTTTTGAGCCACTTATCACATCTGTCACTTGTGAAGGCCTTGGGGCCACCTCTGTCCCCGTGGGAGCCCACCTTCCTTTCCCCCTTGCTGGTGCTATAAGCTATGGTCCTCAGGTTCATCTTCATGAAGCCTGACTCTAACCCCATTACTCTCCTGCCCCAAAGCTTGTCTTGACTTCTCACTGTTGATCCATGAGCACAGTGCTTAGAACAGTGCTTGACACGGCACGGTGGGTGCTGAGGTGTCAGGCCCTTTCCTGCCACGCCATTATTGTTGTCATGTAGTCATCTGTGATTTGGGCCAAAATTCTTTTCTTCTTTATGTCCACATGCTGCAGAACAGGAATTCAGTGAGCTGGAGGTGGTGTCTCCTCAAGTGAGAAATAGGGACCAGGGGAAAGTGAGTCAGGTCAGGGTACAGGGGACAAATCAAGGAAGGGCCTTTACTCAGACTTTTAAACTTTCTTTTTGCTTTAAACAATTTATTTAACTGAAATGGACTTACATTTGTTTCTGAAGTGACTTCCATTTATTCTGATACATCTTTTCCCCATGATGATTTACAGGATCTTCAAGCCAATATAAATATTTTATAAATATTTGAATATTTGGGTATATACCTGCACAATACCTCAGCAATACCTTTCAGCAAGAAAAACACTGAAGGGTAAAGACTAGACACAATTACTAGGTATATGAAAATCTGCTACAAATATTTGAGGTAAGAAAACACCACATACCTGTTCAACTAGGAAAACCACCCTTACAACACAGGATGATTTTATTTTTACGTAGGACCTAGAACACTTAAGCTGACAATTAGGTACTGAATTGCAGAGCAATGTCCCCAGTTTATGCCATGAATTCACAGGGAATAGGTTCCAACAACTCAAGTTCCTTTCTATTGGTCCTCACAAAGTGTGCTTCTCTGGGAGGGGCAGGCTGGCGCTCAGTTGAACCCAGGTACCTTTCTCTATGGCTTCCTTGTTTTTCTGATCATTTTCCTTGACACATTTCAGGAAGCTATCTCGACTTTTTGAGTGTTTAATATGCTCAATATGCACATTAATCCTCTTGGTGGGTATCTTGCCCTTAACTTGCTTGTTTACACCAATGCCAACAGCATGCTGGGTAACGTTGTAGACTCTGCCGTTTTGCCATGGTAACATGTGTGAGGCGTTCCTTTTGCACAGTATCCATTCCCTTGGTATCTGCAATATCACCCTTTTTGTAGATTTGCATGTATGTGACCAAAGGAACACCCCCATGTTTTCTAAAAGGCCTGGAAAACATGTACCTGGTTCCCCTCCTCTTGTCCTTTGTGTTAGTCATTTTGGCAAATTACTGGAAGATGGTGGTTGCGGCCCTAAGGTCAGACTTTTAAGCTTCCTCCTGTGGGTGTTCTTGAGATAAAGGCATCAGTCCCAGTCACGCGTGCCTATCAATAAAAACTGCTCACTCCCTTACCACACACCGGCCCCACCCTCATCTGTTGAAATCCTACTTCTAATTAAAGACCCCTTTACAATGACATCCCTTGGAGACTTTGTTTCTTCCCTGGTTCCTCTGTCTCGTGCTGCTCTCAGCCCCTCTAGGTTGGTCTTGTAGATGCATCTAACATAGCTTCCAGGCCCTGTAGGGTACGATGGGGTGCTCTGCCCCTAGTGGGCGCTCAGCAAGTGGTTCCAGGGATTAACATGTGACCTAGATGTTTTAGAGTGTGTGCCATGTTGTAAGATTTCACAGCAGGTTTACTCAGGATCACTATTTTTAGTGATATTTTTATTATAATATTTAGCCTTGGCCATATCCTGCCAAAGTCAATAAAGTCTGTTTAACTGAAGGAAGCCAAGCTCTGCTAGGTCAATTAGAGATCTATCAAGTCAAAATCGTTTTCTCCCCAGGCAAGGAGAAAATTGCCTGCCTCTTTCTCCTGTCGGCTCTTTCCAAGCCCTGCCATCTCAGACTATCTCTTGAACAACGCTGGGCCCCCGGTTTCTGGAGGAAATGGTTACATACCACGATTACCCTGCTAACCTTTACTTGATTTTTCAGGGAGAATAACAAAGCAGTTTCTTTTTAATTTGCTTGCTTTAGTCTTATGCTACCTCACCAGTTCTTTTCTGCCCAGCACTGGAGATTGAACTTAGGGCCTTGTATATGTCAGCCTTTTGAAATTTATTTTGCACCTGGTTTTGTTAGGTCACCCAGGCTCGCTTTAAACTTGGGATCCTTTTGCTTCTGTCTCCAGAGTGGCTGGGATTACTAGTGTGTGTGTTACACAGCCAGCACTTTGCCAGTTTATATTACACATACACACATGCACATGCATGCGCACGCACACGCACACACATGCACACTCATGCACAGGTACACATACATACAGAGAGGGTAAAAGGTGATGTATGGCACCTAGCAACTAAATGCCCTCTTGTGAGCATTTTCCTACTTTTATTTCTGGGGCCCATAACAGGATGGCCAATGGTTGAACTCAAATAGCCTGCTTTACTGTGTTCATTAAATGTATCTGAAATAAAGATACAAAGGTTCACAAGAGACAGAGATCAGAGTTTGCTTTTGCTGGAAGCAGGACCAGCCCTGGGGGCTGCCTGTACTGCCTAGCCCTCCTGGGCACACAAGAGATGGCTGTGTCATTGTGGGACATTGCCATCCCACAGGCACTGCAGTGGTCCTGAGCAGGCCCCAGCAGCGGGGCGGATGTGGGCATCCCAGCTAAGCAAGTGGAGGAGGGCAAGGGCAAGCAGATGCAAGAGCATGCAGGGAGAGGGAGTTGCCCCATTTGCTTTTCTAAAAACAGCCCCCTGGGAGGCCGCATCAGTGAGGACTACAGAATCACGGGCATTGTCACCACAAAATGCAAGGCAACAGAACACACTGGGACACGAATCTGAGGCTCCAAAATGCCATCATACATTATTTATACCTCCAGATAGAAAAATATATTGCAAAGGAATGTAAAGCTGAGAGATAATATTTCTTTTTTCCCTTGATGTTAAATTCAGGCTGGATACATTTCTTTATTTTATTTCAACCTGTCTGCCGAAATAGGCCAACATGGTATCGAAATGTGCTTTTCTCTTGAAATAAGTGAAGTGGCTCAACTCTAGGAAATTTTTCTTTGCATGAAGGATTTTTTAAAAATTGGCTTCTTAGCTCTGTCGCATTCTCTGCTGATCAGCTTTATTAGTAATGTTAGAAGTTCTGTCATTTAAAACTCTGAGGTAAGATGAACAGGGCTACAGAGGTACAGTTGAATTATGAAAAAAATAAGAGGCATTCCCGGGTGCTTCTGAAGAAGTCTGCATCTCTATTAATGGCATTGAAGGGAATGACCTGGGAGAGAAAGCACAGTTTGATAATTACTTATCAGATGAGTACTTGTTAGTCTGTACTAATTTGATTGTCTTAAGGAAGCAGATCTGAAATGATCTGTGGAAGGCACAGCAACAGAGCTGAGAGCTCAGGAGGAGCCAGCCTGGGGTATAAGCACCTTCCTAATTTGACTCACTTAATCTATCCCGGGGTGGTGGCACTCATCCCACCTTGTTTCACAGCAGAAGAAATGCAAGAGCAGAGAGATTAGGAAATGTGTTCACTGGCACAGAGCTGGTGAGAAGGGAGGCCCGCTTTGAACACAGGAGTCAGGAGCAGAGCCTGAACTCTTAGCTGGATGTTCTTTTGTCTCTCAACCATACTGGTACAGAGAGTCTAGAACTTCTGCTTAATGTTTATCAGCAAATTTGTTTCTCTTAAATTGAAACTTCGCTTTTATGGCAACGGATTAATAGGAGTCCACTCTTTTCGCCAAGATTTACAGATACTTGGCTGTGAAGGTGCCTGTCCAAAATCTTGAATGTTTTCATGGTAGCAAGATAGCAGATGATGGATGAATGGATGGATGATGGCTAAGTGTTAGAAGGATAGGAAAGAAAAAAGGGATAAAAGAAGATGGCTAGAAGGATTGCCAAAGGAAAAGAAAGAAAGGAAGGAAGGGAAGAAGGAAAAAGAAGGAAGGAAGGAGACAGATAAATGGATAGATGGATGTGTGGGTATATGGATGGATACATAGATGAATAGCTAAGTAGAAAGAAGATTGTCCATACATGTGTGAGAATACTGACTATAACTTTCTTTTTTTCCCTTTCTTTCTTTCTTTCTTTCTTTCTTTCTTTCTTTCTTTCTTTCTTTCTTTCCTTCCTTCCTTCCTTCTTTCTTTTTTTGTGGAACCAGGGATTGAACTCAGGCCCTTGTGCTTATTTCACTGAGCCATCTCGCTGGCACCTGTAACTTTCTTTTTTAAGCTTTGTATTTGCTAGGCTTTCATATGACCAATGTAGACAGCACAAGAGCACTCGGGAGATACATGACTACTTTGTGGGCATTGTCACTAGAACACAAGAGTTCCTCTAAGGCTGAAAATACAAGAGCTGATTACTGTACCCTGTTTCCCTGAATAATAAAAGCCAAGCAAAATGAATCCTATCTTTCCATTAGTCCAGTTGCTTTCGAATTAAACGTTTATTTACTTGGAGAACTTCTCATTTTCCATGTAATAAAATCACTGTGAAGGGTCAAATCAGATTTAGAACTAAAATAAAATGACACAAAATTATCTTGAAACAAGTTAATACTGTAGTGTTCAAATGTAGCAATACTGAGAATTTTTCAAATATTAATAATGTCTTGGTCGGAATCCAATAAGCCATAGAGAAATATAGCCTCTAGCTCCTTGGCCAGGGCAGGTTAGAAGCAGAAGTCAAGCATACGCACAGGCTCAGAACTGTTTTTCTGTCCTACCTGCACTGTGGAGGTGGAATTCTTCTGCAGTGTTCCTGGCATTCCAAGAAGTCAGTTTCCTCTCTCCTTCTTGTCACGTCCCCTTGTACTCACCCATCCTGGGAGCTGCTGGTCTCCAAGGTTCTAGCTAGCTGCCGTTGTGTCTCTAATCACAGGTCATCTCTCTGGGCTCCAGGGTCTCTGTTGGAAAATGAGCATGTTAGCAGACACCCTGACATGACTGACTTCCCCTGAGAAAAAAAGGACAAAATTTAAAATCTCAAGGTAACTGGGTGTAGTGCCACACCCCTGTAATCCCAGCACTCTGGAGGCAGAGGCTGGAGGATCTCCCTGAGCTCAAGGCCAGCCTGGGCTACAAAAGTGAGTTTCAGGCCAGCCTCAGCTGCATAGCGATACACTATCTTTAAAAGACCAAAAGTAAATAAATAAATAAATAAATAAATAAATAAACCCTTTTAAAAATAAAATAAAGGCCAGTCAGATAGCTCAACTGACTAAAGTGCCTGCTTAGGCAGCGTGCAGGGGCCAAGGTTCTATCCCCAGTGTGCCGTGCCAGCCCCACCCCCGGGGCACGCTGAGACGGCAATTGAAACTGGGTGTGTTGGCGCATGCCTATAATCCCAGCGTTTGGGAAGCTGAGGACAGGAGAATCACAAGTCTGATCTGTGTAGTGAGACCCTATAGACCCCATAGGCCCTGTCCTATATACAAAATAAATAAAAATAAAAGATTGAGATAGAGGGAATGGAGCATTTGTTTAGGGAGGATTTTTCTTTTAGAAGTCTCTACAACCATCCTCCAGGGGCTTCTGTGCACCACTTTCTGGAGTGGGTTGCCTTTTTTCCACCATTTGCTCTAGAACCTACAGAGGTTCCCAGAAATGACGCTTCTGACGAGTTGCTATGGTGAGGACTCTCCCTGCCCACTCACTCACCCAGTTGGCACCACTCATGCAGATGCCAAAGCCTTTCAAGGCCCTTAGCTCTTCCGATTCTCTAGTTCCCCCTGGTTTGCAAACTCGGTGAGGATCTGTGCCGTGAGTAATTTCCTTATGTGCAAACAGCTCTGGGCTGCAATTAGACAGCGTCAGCTTTGCATTGTACTTCCTGGCTCTGATACGAGTTCAGTGACCACAGACAAGTCATTTAGCTAAGCTTCAGGTATCCCACGGGAGATTAAATAGGGGTAGCAATTGTTATTCCTGGAGCTAACAGCCCAGTGATGGACAGAACAATTTTCATTCTGTTCTGACATTAGGCTCAGCATATAGCTTTTGCAAACAGTCTACAATGACTAGATTTGTTTTTAAGCTCAAAATCCTGGGACTGAGGAGCTAGTGTTTAAGACCACATTTTTGGGGGGTTGATCCAGATGTTTTGGAACTTGAGCTAGGGGTGGCAGCACGATCTTCTGAGTGTTCTAAATGCCACTTAAAGTGGACACTTTAAAGTGGACACTTAAAAATAAGAGGTTAATTTTGTGTTTAGTGAATGTTTTAAAAATCCTATGATCAAATCTCTGGCTTTCACCCCAAGTTGTGATTCATCTTGGGACTGATTCTCACTGACCTTGAGAACATTTCTTCCCTGAAAATTTCTTTCCTTTATTTGGAAATTCCTTTAAGCTCATGGTCAGGGGCAGAGGGTAATGTGTGGTTGTAAGTTCAAACATTGCCAAGTGTTCTTCACAGACAGTGGGCTAATGGCCACAAAATGCATTTCCTGTGGGATGCTTGAAACTCTACATCTACTCCTTGGTTACTCAGTCGAAGTTCTTGTTCCAAGCTCTTTGTGGAGAGCTCTGAGGAAAGGGAGCTGAGGATGAGCTTTGCCATAGCTGTGCTCTCACAGAGAAGGCAAGAAAAAGAAAAGGAGCTGTAACAATAGAGGACTCCCCGCCACCGCCCGACCCCAGCACAGTGTCCTGCTTTCACTCCACTCCTCTAGGCCAGAAGTGAAGTAGTTATGATTGTTTCCTATAAAACTAAATAGCTCGGTGCCGGTCCAAATGACAAGGCCTGTTAGAAGGTCACTCAGGTGTCTTCACTAAAGCAAGGGTAAGAGGAAAACTGTATGAACTATTGTCTTAACAGGACAGGAGGGTGGGGGTGGGGACACAACCTGAATCTACCTTTTGATGGGAAATCCGGTTGACTCGGGTGGAGCATGAGCTGGGCAGTTTGCAACTGACTCCTGTCTCTTTGTGGCTGGTATGGATGCCTCAGATTCAATCAACATGGTGTGCTCGCTTTGGCAGCACATATACTAAAATGGGAACAGTCTACGTGGTATGATACTATTCTCAAAACCCCTGTTTTAAGATGGGGTGGAGGGCAGAGAG
>NW_004524842.1:1267311-1268216 GCF_000260255.1 Octodon degus
AGAGATGGAGCTCATTGCTTTGTGAAATTATCTTGATGTTGTTTTTCTGTTCTGGTGCAGAACTTTTTAAACCTGGGATAACAGGCTTCGAGGGCACTGAACTCCATCCTGCCTAACCTCAGCCTATGATGATCAATGTATTTTGGGTCATGACGTAAAGACTTAAGTACCTGTGTAGATGAATCATATAATTAAATATGCCATAACTCTATCCACATATCAAAAATATTTTTTGAGACAAAATTTCACAAAATACTGCTAACCCATCACACACAGGTGCTGTATTTTTTTAAAATTCTATTTTACTCTTCTTTATCATTTTGACTCCCAGTCATATGATTTCCTATCACAGGGTTCAGCATAAAACACATCACTTGTCTATAATCTGTGAACTGGATTTTGGGTCACTGTGAAACCCAGGACTGATACGTGAAATGTGTTTGAGGTCATGAGTATGTTTCTGGGGACAGCTTCTGATGTGTTCATCAGATATCTCAAAGGTAGTTCTGGCAACCCAAAAAGCGGAAGGATTTCTACTCTGGGAGATCTTTCTTTTCATCAGTTAGAACTTATTCTTGATAAATTTCAAATTAATTTAATTATAAATTAAATCTAACGATAACATTAATGTTAATATTTTTCCCTGTTGAGGAGAAACTATCATTTTCCTGTAAACATTTCTTAAGAGGCAGCCTCACTATGTACAAAATGAGGGCTTGGGTTAGATTTTTCTGGTTTCTTCTATTAGTAGCCATAACCAATATTTTAGTTTGTGCCACAAAAAAAAATAATGCATGTTTGTGGTAAAATTTTACAAAGGTAAACTTAAAAAACAAAAGAAAAGAAAAACATAAAAGCTGTTCATTAATTTACTTTAAATTATGTATCATTAATATTTTAATCTT
>NW_004524842.1:1269156-1276770 GCF_000260255.1 Octodon degus
CATTCAGGAAAAGCACATGCTACTTATGAAGAATAATCAAGAGATTCCATTCATTTTCTACATATAATTGCATATTTTCTATAAATTAGTTTTTGCATTATAATAGAAACCTTTTTTTTTTTTTTTATCAGGGATCAAGCTTAGGACCTTGCACGTACCAGGCAGGCTCTTGTGCCACTGAGCTGTCGCCACAACCCCTACAGTAGAAACTCGTAACTGGCTTTATTCATTGCATTTCAGTGACTTTTCTGTACTGGGTATCAAACACAGGACCTTGTGCTTGCCAGGCAGGCACTTATGCTGCTGAGCTATCTCTCCAGTGCTGCCTTTTCTGTTATGTGTTGCATATGCAACTGCCTGTAGAATGTTTCATTACATAATATATTTAACTACTTCCTCTTGTTGAATATTAGTTTACCCACAATTTTCACCCTGCAAACCACTTTGCAGTGACCATCCTTGCAGCCTCTATACACTAATTTTATTTTCTCAGTACAGAATAATTCCTATAGGCGGATGAGTTAGGTCTAAAGATAGAAATATTTTTGAAACTTTTGATATCTAGTGAAGATTATGAAGTAATATAGATTGAGCCCCAGGGCCAAGTGGAAGGACTGCCCTGCACCTCACAGTCCTCTAGCTCTGCTGCGCATCAAGGCTCACCTTTTGGTGAGTCTTTTATGTTTCTCTTCTCAGAGAAGAGCTCAATTCAATAGCGTGGGGATTGCATTTGGGACCGAATCTGTGTGGATACTGAGTTGTTGACCTGACAGTAATCGAATCCAGTCCTGAGGTGAATTGGATGTGCTGGTGGTCCCTACCTGAGGGAATCGCTGCCAGTCCAGTCAATAAAGCAATTTCAACGGGAAGAAAACCTGAATTTCCTTTCTAAAGAATAAATAGACAAAGCGCTTTTCCTTTGAAGCTGTTAATTAAAATGGACTTTGAAGAACCTTCAAGCTGCGGGAAGCAGGTCTAGGATACCTCAGAGGTTGTCTTTTGTGAAATGTGGCTTGAGTTTCCATCTTGTGCTTCACCTGACCAGAGCCTCGTGGCGCTAAGCCCTCCCCCAGAGAGCCGGGTGTGAGTGAGATCCTGGCTAAATGATGAAGCCCTGGTAGATAAGCTGGGAAGTATTACAGTACCTCCCTAAAAGGGACTTTACTTAGTGCCATTTGGGTGGCCTGGTGGTGGAAGAACTTTCTTACCCCGCAGTAACCCAAAGAATATGCATATTTTACCTTTCTTCTGGCTTAAAGAAAATGTTATGAAGGCTGGATTTATAACCTGAAATTCTTTCCAGACTTATCCCAATATGCGTAGTAGTTCTAACGATCCATCTTCCTGGCCTGTCCTTTCTGTAACTACAGTGAGGCTCACACCAGTAGTAACGACATTACAGGCATGATGCCCCCCCCCCCCCCGTGTGGTCTTACTCACAGCAAACTTCCCTCCAGTGCCTGGTCTCCTGGGGATTTCTTGTGCCCTAGTTCTCTCTTCTGTTTCTGTAACAGAATTAGCCTCGAACTGGATGATGTATAAAGAAAAGAAATCACTTCTCGGGGTTCTAGGAACTGGGAATCCAGAAGGTACCAGAAGGGCAAGTGTGAGCTAGGCAAAGTCAGCCTGAGCCCAGCCAGTGTGTCAGGATGTCGCTCTTGGCCACAGCTAACTCCCTCCTCAGATAACAGCCAGAGTCCATTCTCAGGGGCAGAGACTCATGACCTAATCACTGCTTAAGGTTCCATCCTTTAATACTTTCACAATGGCAATTAAATTTAACAGGATTTTTAACAGGATTTTTGGAGGGAGCACTCAATACAGCACTTGTCACCCAGAGTACCCAATCAGGAAGCCTCCTCAGGTGTTCCCGTGCTGGCTTTCTCTTCCTCACGCCCAGCCTAAGTGCCTCCTAGGTCTCCGCGGGGCAGGGTCTGTGCGGTCTTCCTGCTTGCCTCCAGCCCTCTCCTGGCACAGAGTCCTTGCTTTCTGTCCCCTCAGGATACAAGTTTCATTGCTGTAAGCACCCCTGTTTCTCATGTGCAGAGGTATCTCACTGATCATCTTTCCTACCGTAGCCCAACGGGTGGACTCCAAGATTTCTGAATCCAGATCCAGGCTACCCGATTAGTGTACCACCCTGCATACCAAGCAGGCAGGCAATTGGTAGGTGTGAAACAGAGCCCTGGAGAAGCGAGATGGCTCACTTAGCCAGAAAGCTAGCCTATCACCCATCACGTGCCTCCCTTTCTTCCCCCCTTGCTGTATTGGGGACTGGACCGGGGTCTACTCAGGGTAGATCCCAATCCCTTCTCCATGTGTATTTTTACATTTTGAAACAGAATCTCCTTGAGTGACCAAGTTGCTCTGGCTGAGCTGCAACTTGTGATCCTCTTGCCTCAGTCTCCCAGAGAGTTGGGATTAGGAGGTTTGCCACTCCCTTTCAGACTTACTGATACATCATTGGTGTCCATTGTCAGTTAGTTTATTGCAAGGTTGGTAGATCTGTAGGCTTGATTAAAAAATTTCACCCCGAGCACTTACTTTCATTTACGTGCAACTCACAGTTTATTTATTTATGTATTTAAATAATAATAAAATAATGATTATTGTTAGTTTTTTGGAGACAGGTTCTTGCTGTGTAGTTCAGGCTGATTTGAAAATCACTATGTAGCCCAGACTGGCCTCAAAACTCATCAGGATCCTCCTGCCTCTGCCTCCCCACTTCTGGGATTACAGATGGGATTACAGACATGCTCCATTGAACCCAGCTGATCCTAAATCCTGACTGTGGCTTTGTCATATCCATCATAAGCCCTGCCCTTTCCATCTCAGCCCTCAGGGTATTGTCAAATCTCATCAAGTAACTCCTAAAACTCTAAGTATAGATAATAGCTACATCTTAGCAACCACTTGGAGGTCTAAGAGTTTGCTGGAAGGTTCTTTTCTTATTCCCCGAATTAGAGATCTGGCACACAGTTGACACTTACCACCCTTTTGACTTCCTTGAGTGTTGGGGCCAGGTTGGCGAGGCTTCCATGTGCCAGGGGAGTGCCAGGACCTTCTTGCTCTTGGTGTCAGGTTGCTTTTTTGTTTCTTCTCTCATATATGCTGTCACCTAGGAGCATCTCCATGAGATCACTCCAGGGTCAGAGCGGGCAAGAAAGGAAGCATAATATGTATGAAAAAGATGGAAGCCCCTAGAGCAGGCTACCGGAAGCCCTTCCGACGCAGCTAGACTGAGGAGTGACTTTCATTCACTGTCTGTGGGTATTCAGAGCTGGACTGTCTAGGGAGTAACAGGCACGGTCATAACTTAGTCACAAGCTGCATGTTTATTAGCGATACAGTATAGCCCACAGGAAAACGACTAAAGATTGCTGAGGCATTAAGCACATTCTTTATGTTTTGAAATGTTTTAATATACTTCCTTGACTTCCCTTATTTTCATAAATTTCACTTTCTGTGAGGAAAATTGAAACATCTCTCACTTTCTAAATTTCACTTTTTATGAGGTTGACATTTCCCTTAGTGTATTGTTGCCTATAAATTATTGAGATATATGAAATAAAGCTTTGCCTCCTAGGCCCAAACACCCTGTAAAATGGATAAATAATAAATGATTTAAGAAGATTCTAGTAGTCTAAAGAGCCTGTTACAAAACTAATGATACTGAAAGGAAGTATAAAATGGTCAATCTTTTAAATTTAGTATTCACTCCCCAAACCCTGAGTTACGCATTGCAGAAACTTTTATTAATTATGGAATTCTTTCATAACCAAAAGGCCTTTTCTGTAAAGAGAAGAAAGTCACTTTAGACTGTCTTTTTAATTGTACATGGGAACATTCTCCTTTTTCACTTAACAAAATCTTGCTGTTTTCAATCCAGTCCTTGCTGTGTCAGCCACATGGCCTTTCTAATGAGGACATTCTTTCTTTAAAAAAATCTTTTGTTTATTTACCTATTTGGTACAGGGTCTCACCATGCAGTTCAGACTCATAATGATCCTCCTGTCTCTGCCCCCCCAGTGCTGGGATTACAGGCATGTGTCACCATGCCCAGTTTCATGACTGGTCCGGCACATCTCGGGTTCCAGGTTCAGTACAGCATGCAGTATCAGGGATTGAACTCAGGTCCTTGAGCTTGCCAGACAGGTGCTTAGACCACAGAGCTATCTCCCCAGTCCCTCCAGTGAGGTCTTTCTGAATGGTATCCTTGAGTGGGGGACTTAAGCTACGTGACCCCTGCAGTCCCCAACCTCTGGCATTTATGTCCTTGGGTAATCCTGCCCCCTTGAGTAGGGTGGGATCTGTGACTTGTTTCTGACCAATAGGATACAGAGAAGAGTCTGGCTGTAATTAAGAATGGATGGCGCAGTGGATGACAAGGCCACACAGCACAGGAGTGTGTGGGATGGGGGACATGACTGTGGCCAGTTTTGGAAAATGTGACCTGACACGGGCAGTGGTTTCTTCTCAGTAAATGGATAGACAGCTTGGTTTTATGGGCAATGTATATAAATCACACAACTCAGTGGCAACAAAGATGAGTGATATCTATTATTAGTCTACTGAAAACAAAGGGCAAATACGAGTGAGGTGCAAGGCCTCGGGCTTCCACCAGCAAGCCATGGGCTGAGAGATGCTTTACTTAGGAAATACAGTAGATGTAAAAGGATGGATAGATTCCAAGCTAAGCGTGGTGGTGTGCATTTATAACCAGCACTGAGGGAAACTGAGGCAGGGGGCTCCCAGTTTTGCGTGCTGTGTAACTTAAGTGAGATCCTGCCTTGAAATAAAAATGAATAAATAAATAAAAAAGGGTTGGGGATGTAGCTCAGGGTTCAGTCACCGCCGCTGGGAGGAAGAAAGAAAAGATTGTGTAACAGGTAAAATAGAGAAGCAGTCCGAGGAAGTGGAAAAGTTGAAGATTCTTAAGATTCAGTTCTTTTTCACTTTAAAGATTTTTGTCCCTAGATTTTGTAATGTTTGTTTCGTCACTAGAATTCCAGTTTAGAAATGTTTTTAGGCAAGGTGTATAATATGATTACGACGCGTATACTTTCTGCTTGATTTATCATGTCTCGTGACACTGTGGTGCCTGCTTCCACGGGGTGATTGTGAAGCGCTGTCTTAGTGGCATTGTGGACTGCCTTTTCTTTTTACATGGACATTTGTATCTAATGTGGCGGTCCTTAAAGTGTTAATATGGATCCTTAAGAAACTACATGCATCTCTTTTTAAAAAGTATTATCTTTGGTAATGTGTAGGTTTCAGCTTATCAAGAACACGACTTTTAAATGCCAATTTTCAGGGATTCTCCCCAACTATAGTTTTGCTCGAAAGAAGAAGAAGAAAAAAAAAAAAAAACCTTCAATTGTCCATAGTTCTCAAAAGCTGTGACATAGTGTGCAACTGTGGGAATTTAGAAAGTCCCTCATTGCTTTCCGTGTAGAGGCAGAGTCTCAGCTTTTAGGGTGCAAATTTTATTTTTTAAAATTGTGGAATTTAAATTCTATACATGGAAAAAATTCGTTTGTATCTCTTGTGTTTCATTTCTTTAGTGCGCCGAATATTTCCCCTGGGCATGCAGTTCTAGCTGTCGTTAGTCACTTAGAATTCTTCCTAGAGCTGTGGCAGAGTCCACCAGGTGTTGACCAAGGGGACCGATAAGAACAGGTAGAGCGCTGGTGAAGGACATCCATCCTGAGGGTCAGCCCCTTAAGTGTGTAGGTGCTGCGCATGCAAATTAGCTGTTTCCCAGCCCTACCATGTGTGCTTATGTCATCGTATCACCTTTATACCACTTTTTTGTCAATTTAAAAGATATGTTTATGTAATACACAGGATGGCTTGGCTAATTGTACTGCTGATTTCTGTTGGTCTACTGAAAGGAGCAGTTAATGCTTCAATTTTTTTTTCTTTTCTTTCCTATATTTTTGGGAAGGGTCTACAGGGTGTTCAGGGTGTCACTACTAGTTGGACTCATAGTGATCCACCTGCTTACAGCCTCCCAAGAGCTGGGATTACAGGTGCGCGCCACCACGCCCAGTCTCAATTGCCATCTCAGTGCACCCCGGGGGGTGCAAACTCTTGGCCCCTGCACCTGCTTGCAGACTCTTTAATCCACTGAGCTATTTGGCTAGCCCTTAATTTCTCTCTTTTTAATTTCTTATAAGTTTTTGGGGGCCAATTTTAAGTGCTTATATCTGGTAATCTAAATAGCTAATAGGAAGACATCATTATACAATATAACAGCCATCATTGAGTCTCTATTAATTTTTTAGTGAAATTTTGTATTGTTTCTAGTGGTTTTTGTTGTTGTCGATCTTTCTCATCCCCTTTAAAAAGAAGATAGAAAATAATACAAATATACTGAGATCTGTCTTCTTACAAAATTGTGAGTGTATCAAATGGTATTATTAACTGTTGCATTTTGCTGCACAGTAAGTCTCCTGTTCTGGATATGTTGCATAACTAAAGCTTTACCTCTTTGAGCATTGCCTCCCGACCTCCCCCCATTGCCAGTTCCTGCGAACCTTCCATGTTATTCTTTGCTTCTAGGATACTGACTAGTTTGGAGTATACATGTAAATGAGATTGTATTGTACTAATCTTACTATGTCTGGCATATTTCCTTTACCCAGATGTTCTCTAGGTTCATGCATCTTGCCCCATAAGACAATATTTCTTTTCCTTTTTTGTAAAAGGTGGAATAGTATTCCATCACATTGGAAAAAATAATGGACCAATTTTGGGTGTTTATATCTGGTAATCTAAACAACTAATAGGAAGACAACATAACAACTGTTGTTGAGTTTCTATTTTTTTTTTAGTGGGAATGGTATGTACCTGACTGTGCATCATAACTTTATAGTCTAAGAAGTAATTTACTTGCATAATTCTTTCCCGTACCATTTGGCAGTCTTGACTCTTGTGTAACCAGTAGTCTCCCTTTCTTTCCTCTTCTGGGCAGGCTTGGTTGGATAATGTAGGACAGATATGTGGGCCTCATATCCTGTCCTCAATATGTGTAAAATAAATGAAATATGACAGTGATTTCTTCTTCATTTTCTGCTTCTAAACAGTTGTGCTGCTTGCTCTGAATTAATTTGGCCATAGTGATTAGCTCAGATTATGACGGTAACAGGAATGAAATTATTGATGTGGTACAGTCTGATTTGACAATAGACATTAGGAGACTTGAACCTGGGGTTCTGCATTTGATTATGTACACTTACAATGCAGATAAGGAGCTGTGTTTTGGGGGGCTAATTAACTTGATAAAAACCAGTAGTGTATTTTGTGGTGCAGTCTTTTAGGACCTGCTCTACAGTTGTCATCTTCAACAGACATCTGGCCTGGCTGAGTTCAAGGAGAGCCCCTGCTGCGTAGTTGCCATCTGCCAGGAAGATGGGCTTGTTAGTCAGTTTTCTGTTACTGGGGCGAATATATGAGATGAAGAACCTAGCTCATGATTCCAGAGGTTTCAGCACTCAGCCAGCTGGCTTTGGGCCTTTGGCAAGGCTGCGCATCATGGCATGAGTACGTGGTGCAGGAAGCTTCTCCCCTCATGGTGGCCAAGAAGTAGAAACAGGGATATACAAAACATTG
>NW_004524842.1:1277426-1329361 GCF_000260255.1 Octodon degus
ACCTCCCAATTGTGCCACAGACTGGAAACCAAACCCACGCAGGGGCTTTTGAGGGGTACTCTAAATCTAAACTATAGCTGTGGGAGGTGACTATTCATGTCTGTTTATTCACAGAGGTGACTATTTTTCTGTTGTGATAAAGCGCGTATAACATAAACTTTACCACTGGCAGCGTCTTCTCACAATATTGTGCAGCGTCACCTCTACCTCTGTCTTGCTCCAGAATATTTCCATCACTGCACAAGGAAATCATGTACCTATTCAGTGGTCATTCATCATTGTCCTCTTCTCCCAGTATCTGGTAACCATTAGTCTGTGTTCTATCTCTATCTGAATGTTCCTATTCTAGGTATTTCATATACAAGAAATAAATGAAATCAGGTAATCAATAACCTTTTGTATTTAGTATCTGTCCTTGGGCATATTGGTTTTCTGGGTTTTGGTTTGTTTTGATTTTTGATACTAGAACTCAAATTCAGGACCTTGTGCTTGCCAGGCAGGCACTTGTAACACAGAGCTGTATCCCTGGCCTGGCACATAGTTTTCTAACATTACTCCTTTGCACTGAATGCTTGTCATTTGCTGGATACTAAGTATAAAGTGACAAAACCAACATGTTTCTTGCCTTCATGACTCTTCTTGTCATGGCAGTAGAATCAGACCAAAGGGAAAATAATTAATAACAGATAAGATGACTTCAAATAATGGTAGTCACCAAAACAAACAAGGGGCTGGGAATTACAAAGGGATCAGGAGGGGTTCTGCTTACTAGAGTTCAGGGATGCTCTCTCCAAGGAGACATATCTAAATCACTAAAGAAGAAGTTGTAGAAGAAATCAGACCTGTGAAGAGTGAAAGGAATAAAATTCAAAGACGGAATAATGCATGCATGTGCCATGAAGTCAACCAGATTTTGCAGCCTCTGGAAACCCAGGTGGCTCAGCTGACTGGAGAGGCAGGTAGTGCCTTAGATGCACTCAGAAGGCAACCTGAATGTCCACACTGAAGCACTTGTAGCAGTAGAAGAATGTGAGAATACTGTAGGGACTCACTTGTCTCCCAGGGGTCTCTAGAAAAAAATGACAGGAAGATTTAGAAAATGAAGACAAGAGACAAGAGCTGAGGTCAGGTGGAGGCCTACTTGCCTGATGAGAAAAGGACCTGAACAGCAACAATAAGGACATTTATTTATACTCTTGCAAAGTTACTATCATGAGAAACAAAGTTGCTTAGTGACTAATGACTGAAATTGTCCAGGCAGCATGCTTTTCTCAAGACTGAGGTAGCCTTAGGCACTGTGGGCTTGTCCTGCCCTCACTCACATGACCAATTTCCATGGTCAGCCACTCCCAACGAAAGACTTACTTCATGCTGTGTGAACTGTGAGGACAGAGCTAGTTAAGGGAAACAGAAACCCAATCTGAGACCATGGTTCTGTCCCAGAGTAGAACTATACACTGCTCATTATTCATGGTAAGATAATTTTTCTACTTCCCTTAAACTGTGCCCTCTCTACCTGGGATTAGTTAACTAACTGACAAACCTGTGCTCAGAAGTCCCTGTATTCTGCAGAAGCCTGACCCTGACATTCCATCCACCAGCACAGGCATCTTGGTCTTACTCTGGTCTGTCTCCGCTAGAGAACACTCAGCATGCAATGTTACTGATCAAGGCAGGTGATGCAGTGTGATTCCAGTGAACTGAAAATCCCTGCAAAGTGTGCATTGTGGACCAGACACACAGTGGGTCCATATAACTGATGGAACTGAGGTGAGCTTGCCCATTCCGCTCAGCCCCAGGATCCACTCGCATCCAACGCGACATACACCCACGCGGGTAGGACCGCAGGCTGTTCCCATGCCTGTGCTACATGATGTTACACTTCTGCCCATTCTGACCCTGGAAGGCTACTAGACTTTCTAGGCTGCTAGACAGAAATACAAGAGAAAATTTCACTTGTGATCTTTTAGAGCACTAGAATAGGCAGGAAGGATTCCCCAGAATTAACTTAAAATAAGTCCACAGAAGACCTACTTTATCCTGTGCCTGGCTTGTCTCTCATTTGGCTCTGCATGAAGAAAATAATGTAGTTTCGTTGCCAAATGTGGTCATATTTCTTCTGATGAAAGATGGAGCGTGAGCATGCTGCTCCTGATTTGTGTAGACAGGCTTCACAACTCTTGAGGCAGTTCTAACCAGCATAGGAATTGAAATTATTTTCTATGGGAACCCTAACTACCCTCCATTAAATAGCAAGCGTGGTGTGGAATGATTGATGTCCTGACGGAGCGTAGAGATGAAGAAATTGCAGCCTGGCGAGTCGCTGTTCTCCCTTCTGCTCCTGGCAATAACTGTTTCTTTTTTAATTTTAAAGAGATAGGAGATAGATGTAACGGTGAAAACATTCACTGTTATGTTTCAAAACATGTTAGTAGAATCCATATTAAGGGTTTTTTAAAAACACATCACCACCCCTTAAGATGGGTCATGACCCTGTGTTTTAGGAAAATTAGTTTCTCACTACTTTCAGGAAAGAATAACATGATATGACTGATAAAAGTTACAGTTTCCATCCCTGGCACCACATGCCACACTGGCCTTGCCCCCGGGGCACGCTAAGCCATCGATGGAGTCTGGGCATAGTGGTGCATGCCTGTAATCCCAGTGCTGGGGAGCCTGAAGACAGGAGGATTACTCCAAGTCTGAGCTGGGTTGAGAGACCCTGCACAAACAAACAAACAAACAAACAAACAAACTAAAAACCCTAAAAGTTATGGCCACTTAATCTTAGAAGACAACATACTTAGAGTAAAATCATTCATCTAAACCAATACTTAGTTCTAACTTGAATGGTAAAAATGAATAACACAGCCAAACACAAAGTTTAAAGCTATGTAATTATATCTTTTCCTCTTGAAACCATTTCCCCTCAAACTGTATATTTTCTCATTCATTAAATTTAGGTTTAGAACTGATTTAGGTTCTGCTTAAAAATCAAACTACATCATCCTATTTACTTTGACATTAATGTATTGCACCTTGTATAATGTTCTACTCATTTTTTTAGACGAGGCCAAAGTTTGTCCACTCTTGTCGGATATTCCTGAACACACTTGAACTCTGAATTCTAAATCAACAAACTAGTTGCTCACCAGTGCTAGGGGTCATGGGTAGTTTAAAATATAAATGACATAGTTTTATTTTTCCCTAAGGTACTTAAAGTAGAAATTTTACAAGTGTTAAAGTTTTTCTGGAGAGTAAAATAAATATTTTTGTGTATATTTTTGGGACAGAGTCTTGCTATGCGGGTTAGGCCAGTGTTGAACTCACTCTGTAGCTATGGCTGGCCTCAAATTCATGGCAGTCTGCCCAGAAGAGTTGTAGGACTGCAGGTGTATGCCACCATACTTAGCTTATGAATACAATATTTGTTTTTAAATTTAAAAAATTTTTAAGTTAATTAATTAATGATTAATTTGGTTTTTTTGGTACATGGTCTCACTATGCAGCCTGGACTTGTAGTAATCCTCCTATCTCAGCCTTCTCAGCACTGAGAGTATAGGCATGCACCACCAAGCCCAGTTTTGGTGGCCGGCAATGCACACCCATGGTTCCAGGGCTGGTATGGCATGCAGTACCAGGGATCAACCTTGAGTCTTTTTTATTTTAAATAATTTTATTGAGAAAGAAGTAGCAATGAGATAGTTTCAAAACAAGTTAGTAGGACAGTTACAATAATTAATACATTGCATATTGTCTTTGTAATAGTTATTCATAGTACAAGATGCAGACATGATATCTTGTCTAAACACTGTTAGTTCAAAACTTTCTTCTCATTGAACTAAGAGAAAGTGGCTGTATATCTATGTTAACTATTTTGTATATACATATATATTTTTTTTTCACTACAAAGTGATCCTTCATTTATCTCTTTTTTGTTTACTTTTGTCAGAGATGTGTATTCCATTGCCATTCATACATTGTAGGTGCATGAATTCAGCAAAGTAATCCAATATAGTCCAGTAGTCTATAATAGTAGTGGGCTATCCACATGACTGGCAATGTCAGAAGTTGTTGACTTGAGCCTTTTACAGCTCACCATATTAATATGGCTTTACTTTTTATACCTCATTTCTATACTTTTCTGCTGAATGGTTAAGATCAAGATAAAGCAAAACATATAACAAAAAAAATGTAACTTTTGTATCTGATAAGGTGAGTCAAATTTCAGGACTTACCCTGAAAGCCTGTACAGCAGTTTGTAGATCTTTTGTCAGTGTCAGCCATGTGCATGAGTCACAGCCATTGCTTGACCAATTTGCTCTCTGTGAAAGCCTGAGAGAATATTTTCTCTCCATGTGACTCTTCTTAGGCACACTCTATATTATTGATCATTTTCCTCTGTGGCCCCATAATCTCCTTGATTAGAAAATTTGGGACACCACTGAGTTACAAGATGTTTCAGTATAGGTTGTCTTATGTCATGAGTCCTCACTGACCTTGAAGGGCTAGGGCCAAAACGTTGGCTATCCTTGTAGCCCTTTTTTTTCTTTAATTTTTTGGTCTGCAGACTGAAGTTGTTAACCTTCCAGAAGAGAAGTTTAATAATATTATTACCATATAACATAGGCAGTTGAGCTTAACATCAGTATCTATCTGAATATCGAACACCTTAGACATAACATGGAACAGGTATTTTCCATCAACTGTTGATATGCTAAACTCTAAATCCCTACAGAATGTGAAAAAAATAGTAAAAAAGTAGAAATAAACAATTACAAATTTTTACACATAAATTTAGAAATCTAACTATACATTGTAGCAGGACAGTCCTATGACATATTTTTTCTTGTCTCTCATTTCCATTTATTACTTTTGTTTTTAAACAAACATTTACTTGAGAGACAGTACAGCAGTAATTGATATGACATTAGAAGCAGTATGCTTTTAGAAGACCAGTATGATAGGGATTCCAAGCATGGCCCTAGATTTACTATCTATTGCTATCTTCAGTGCAGTTGTGTAGTTCACAGATATCAGAATATATAGTTAGTCAGGGTGAGAATCCTACCAATTAACTGCTAGTTTCAAAAACCTGATGGAAATTCTCAGGATCATTGCTTTAACTGTCTTGTATATATGAATGTATGGCTTTGCCCCTGCCGTGTTTCCTAGCTTTTCTCCTTGCCTTCTCTTCGTTGTTTAATCCTTATGCTCTCACTTTCCATTTAGTTGTGTTATCAAACCTGAGTCCTTGAGCTTGCCAGGCAGACGCTTAGACCACTGAGCTATCTCCCCACCCCATAAGTGCAATATTTAGTTAAAGATGAGTGCATATAGAAAGTTCTATTTGTGTATAGTTTGCATACATTATATGCATTTTTCTACTCGATGAGCTGAGAAATGCCATAGCAGAAACCAGATCTTGCTTTATAATACCATTCTCCAATAAGGAAACCAGGTCTTCTTGGATAAATGACTGATTCCAGGCTAGAACAGGAAATATAGATGACTCTGGAGCAGCCTGTAAGGCAAAGTGAAGAAAGTACATAGGAAGGAAAACAAACAGATCCTGAAAAACCCACAAGGGTTGAGAGGACTCAAAGACACAGGAGTCAATTGAAAAATTTCTCCATGTCCAAAGCTGAAAATATTTGTGTACCAAACTAAATAAAATAATACTGGATTATAACCCAGATTACAAAATAGACATTCATGAGTTCATACCAACACAAAGAAATGACTACATAAATTAATATATATGAGATAAGAAATAAATTTCCCATGCAGAAGGGGTCCAGTTAAGTCATATAGATGCCCCCACCCGAGAGAAGCATCATTATAGACCCTACAGCCCTGCCCCAGAATCCACTGTATTTAACCACCTCTTTCCTGTATTTAACCCTCAGTGTCAACAAACAAACAAGTTATTTTTTTAAAGGATGTAGTGCAGTGGTTGGGCTCTTTCCTAAAAAGTGACAGATTCAATCATTAGCATTGCAAAAACCAAACAAAAAGCAACAACTGTGAGAAGCTGTCACAGCTACAAGGAGCTTAAGGTGACGTGATGATCAGATGTAACATGTGATCCTGAGTGGGATTCTGGAACAGAAAAGCAGGATTTAGGTTTTTTAAAAAAGGAAATGTAGGGCAGGGAGATAGCTCAGTGGCATAAGTGCCTGCCTGGCAAGCAAAGGTCCTGAGTTCAATCCCTGGTATGGAAAACAAACAAGTGCCTTATAAAAAAGGAAATGTGGATAAATGTTGGACTTTTAGTTAATAATTACCACTAATGTTGGTTCATCACATCTGACAAATGGGCCATGTACAGTAGGATGATAATAGGGAAACTGAGTGATGGAGTATGTGGGAGTGATGTACTATTTTCTCAATGCAAAATGGTTAAAATAGTGTTTAGGTGGGCAAGTTAGTGTGATATATGGGTGAAGGCCACAGACTTGGTTCCTGTCCCTTCGTTTCACAACGAATCTGTCTCATCTGTCCTGGATGTGTGGAATGTAGGCTCGAATTTATTTGATTGAGGATGGTCATATATGTCATTTTCATAAATGGAATTCAGGCCAAGACCTCTTTGAACTCATCCAACTTAGAAGATGAATCGTTCAATGGAGGAAAAAAAGTCTGTAGGCAAAAAATCATTCTACAACTTAATTTTAATCTTGAAAAAGTCCACATAAAGGCATTAAGATTATTTATATACAGCAGTGTATTTATTTTTTTTGTAGTAGTTGTTTTAATGGATCCTAAATTAGCTTTTCATCTTTTCTGTTCTACTTCCCTAATTACATAGAGTTTTGCTATCATGCTATATTAATTTATCTCCATTGCATCCATGTGGGACAGGAAAAAAAGGCCAAGCATTTTGCTAATGTCACTCAGGTTCCAGCCCGGGTTACAAGCACCTCAGGACCTGATTTCCATGTTTGCCGACGGAGACTACATGAGCTGGCTTTCAAAGTGCACAGGCCTCCACTCTTCTTCTTCTTAGATCTCACACCTTCATTTTCTCGTAGGATTCTGGACAGTGGATTTTATGTAAATGTGCTCCGAAGAGGGTATATGCAGAGCCCTGTTCAGCCTCCCGCCTGGAAGAGTTTGAAGGAAACAGCACAGGTGCCATCTTGCCCAGCTTGTGCAACAGCACTTAATTAAATCTATTGTTAGACCTCTGAATGCTGCTTTCATCCCACCAGATAACGCTCCCGGGGGAAGAGGACATTTTTCTCTCTCAGGGTAGAGTTTGACTCATAGTAGGTAGTCGATACATGGAATTTCAATAAATAACAGAGAATGATGCAGTGAGATGGCCCAGGAAGTCATTTGTAACCAAGATACTTTTTCTCCAGCCTTGTTTCTGTTCAGTCTTACAGTCTCATCTGTTTTATTGGAAGCCCAAGGTTTCTTTTAGGGATGTGAGCATCCTAGAAAAGTTGGAAACATGGCAAGGCTGGAAAATAGCACAAGCAGGCACTTATGTGACCTCAAACTTAGAAAGCAGAGCACCAATCTGCAGGCTTCACCAACTCTGCCCCTCTGGCAGAACAACTTTTTGAATCAATGTCTTGAGTCACAGGCTCAAATCAAGGGCCGGGCGTTTAATGCTATGAATGGAAAATACTTTTGATCTGGCTCTTGAAGACTGAGATCATCACTGTGTCACTTAATGTTTGAGATTATGGCATAAATGCCTTCTAGCCTTATCACCTGTAACAAATGCTGCAATTAGCTACTTTTTCCTTCCTGGCCCCAGTGAGTTTATAATCCCTTCAGTTATCAGCTGAAGCCAAATTGTGTTTTGCAAAACATGTACCTCCTGATATGTTACGAGTGGCTTTGCTGAAGAAGGCTTCCATCGTCACATAAGCTTGGGAAATGCATTACACAAAGACCTTCTCCACTAAGAGACTCTGGAATCCTTACAATGTTAACACACTCTGTAACCTCCAAGAAGGGCAATAGTATGCCAGGTGTCCAAAACTTGCTCAGATGTGGGCTTCTACCTAAGTGGCCTGCAGTGGCTCCCAAGTCTGGCTTTTGCGTTGCCTTCACCTGGATGATGGGAGCTCAGGAAAGTTCTATCCCTGAACTTCAGCTTCTTCATCTTTAGAGTGGGTATAGTTGATAGATGCCCATAAGGTTATTATGAAAATTTAAGGTGATATTTTCATATGAAACACTTGGCACAGTGCCCAGTGTTGGATGCTTTTAGTGAATGGAAGTTAGCAGTCTTTTGGAGAATCTTAGAGTTCGCAAAACACAGTTTTGGAAATGTTGATCTACAATCGTATTGGTTGTTCATGTTACCCAGTTTTACAGATGAGGCCAATAATAACTCCCCAAGTTTTACTCCACAGTCTATTACTTGTTCTACTTATAAGGTAAATGCTGATTCTTTAGTCTCACCAGTTTCATGGAAACATTCTGTCAAAAAGAATTCATTTCAATACCCGCCCTTAAGACTTTTAGGAAACTTCCTTCTGAAAGATATGGCGTTTGATGACTTGAACCTGCAGGTATTAATCACTTGTCTTGCTGTAGACATAACATATTGCCTAGAACACTTAATATGCCCTGATACTGAGTAGCCCTGTTCTGTCAAGGATGCAGGATGTGTGGCCCAGCAGTGGAGGGAAGAGCATCTGGCTAAACTTAGTTGTGCTTAATTACTATGTGATTGGTATTTGTGCATATTAACAGATATCCTGGGACATACCACTTTGTGTTCATTAATTAGTTCACTTATTTCTTCACAATGATTTAATGACTGCCTTCTATGTGTTGATCACAGAGAAGGCAAAGATGAACAAGATTGTCCTTGAGACTGTGGAACTGCCTTACAGATTTGGCCTTGAATTTGAAGAGAGTACAGAGTACAGTGGGAACCAGGATCCTGAGGAAGGACAGAGAGGACTTTAGGGAGAAAGTGGCCCTTGAAGCCAAGCAGTGAAGTCTATGAGGTAGAGTGGAAATGTCTGTTGCAGCAAAGAAAGAAAAGGGCTTGAACTCTGAAGTGGTTTAGTATCACGCCAATGGCGGTAGGCAGTGAGGAAGGGTGTGTTAGGAGTGACAGGATGCAACATGGAAACATAGAGCAGACCATGATAAAGCCTCTGCACTGGAAAGGGATTTTCACGATTTGGGGCTGTGATGTAATGCTTAGATTGCTTTTAAGGCAGAAGACTGGGAACAGTGTGGAGAAAGACCCAGAATAAACTAAGGTAAAGCCAGATAAAGGAAACAGTAGTTCAGGACTGGCCTGGTGCAGGATGAGGTGCACTTTTGGCTAGGAAATAGAGGCATATATGTGTTTTTAAAAGCCAAGTGACATTGTAGTGGGTGGATAAAGAGGGTTTTAATAAAGCTTTAGAGATGGATAGGTGAGCAGAGGTTTAGGAATTAAGATAGTTGAAAGAATGTGGCTACAGCTTGTGGTTGATGTTATTTTGGAGGAAAGGAGGCAGAAAGACCATCAAGAGCAGTGTTGAAGTTTCTGGCTTTGATGGGGAGAATATCAGAAAGACATTGGATGGAGAGAAGGATGGAAGGTCAGAGAGAAAAGAACTGTTAGGAAAGAAAGGGCCCATGATGTCAGGAATGCCTGTGAGGTAGTCAGGAGGGTTTATTCTGATTTTTTTTTTTTTTTTTTTTTTTGAAATTTGCAGCTACAGCTGTGGAACTCCCACAAACTCTTGGCTGGAGATGTGGATACAGGATTCTTTAGCTCTTGGGGGAAAAGCATCACTGGGGAAGGGCTCGGAGTGAGGCAAAGAGAGAGGGCAATAGCTGGGAGGAGTCAGCGCCACGGCCCAGAGACCCGTGCTGGGTGCTTGGGTGCTGACTGCTACGATTACACTTGAGGAAGCCTTGAGAAATGTTGGCATCAGCAAGCACAAAGACAGAGTGAAATTAACTAGCTGGAGATCATGTAGGAAATGAGAGAGGCTGTTGTCCTAGCAAGTGTGAGAGAGGAGACAAATGTAAGCCGGTCATGCGTTGGGATTCAGTGCAAGATTCAGATTCATCAGCTCCCCAGGATGTGTGCTCAGAAGGAAGGAGATGCCCGTCAACTGGAGGACGGTGCAGGGCCCAAGGAGAGTTGTTGCTTCTTCTAAAGAAGCCTTAAATGTTTTAGTGGACAAGAAGGAACCTGGCCGAGGACAGGAGAAGATGAGCAGCAGGAAAGAGAGGGATGGTGGGCGAGGCAGGATCCTGAAGGAGACGAAAGGTCCAAGTGGGAGAAGCAAGCCCTCAGTTGTGTTTTTCTTTATAATGGGAGGGGCTGTGTGAGTGATTGCTGGGAACACAAATAAATTTGAAGGCAGTCAGGAAAAAGGCCTGAACACTGATGAAACTTATTCCTTGGTGACTCTTGATGTTACTATAAAAGAAGGGATGAGGTCATTTCTTCATAGAGGGGAGAGAAAAAGGAGTTTGGGTGCTTGAAAAGGTGGTAAGAATTTGGAGAGATGAGGAGGGGAGCTGACTCAATGCCTTCCTCACTAAAATAGTTTTTGGGGTGTGTGGAAACTCTAAGTCATGGAGTTATGGCTAGCCCCATCTGCTCTGTGTAATTTTTTCCTGCAGCACATGGCAGGCCTCACCCTGCAGAGGCCTCTGTGCATGGCTGAGTTCAACCTATTCTGGGAGCAGGCGAGTATAGGAGAGGAATAGAGGAGGAGAGAAGTAAGGCTGGGAGTGAGCAAACCCTGGCCTTGAAAGTGAAGTCAGAGAGACTGAATGGAAAAAAGGAGGAGGGAAGAGATATAGTCTCAACAGATGGCTGGAGGTGGTGTGGCTGGAAGAGGTGAGTGGGAAAGGGTGAGAGTGGTCAGGGACCGCAGCTGACTACAGCGATGTCTGAATTTGAGATTGTAGAAGTGGAACAATTCCCAGGGGTAACAAGGAATGGCAGTGGCCTTAAGGATCTGCTGCTTAAGGGACATAAATGAGAGATTGTTAAATGAGTAATGTGGTGTTCCCTGGGGCTTTTTGAGCAGGCTTTTCAAATATTACTTTAGGATTTGCTGCAGCTAGTGGAAATTGTACCTGCTAGAACCTGGGTCTTTCTATTCCTGGCCTAGATATAATGTTCTGCTAGAAGTAGACAAACTGCAGGACTGATCTACTTGTAACTCTCCTTGAGTAAAGAAATTCTAAAGATTGCCAGGTTTTCTGCAGAGTTTCCCTGGTAATTGGTTATTAACATTAAAAATGATCGTTGACCATTAGTGACGCAGTGACTTCCAGAAGCTGTCGTTAACTTTGCTGGTTCAATAGTTGTATTCATTTTGATGAAGCTTATTATAAAGGTTAAAACTAAAGAATGAATTAGGGATAATTATTTTGGGAAAAGCAAAGGGCAGTGTCATTTTTTAAAAAAAAAATGTAATCAATGAAATGCAAGTGTCAGGTAAGTATATTATAATGGATTCAACAAATATTTATTGACTCACATTAGCATCCTAGACAGTAAAGACAAATATCTTACATTCTTAGTAGCTCTCAGGATAAGTGGAGCTGAAAAAAAATAGAAGAGAAGCTTAATTTGAACCTGTTTTGTGGCCTTGTTATATTTCAGTAGCTACACGGATTTTTCATGCATTACCTAATCATGAAGCCTGACATATTTTTAAAAATCTAGACCAGGTACAGTGGTGCACACTTGCAATGCCAGCACTGGGAAGGCTGAAAACAGGAGGATCACTGCTAGTCTGAGCTGCGCAGTGAGACTCTGTACCAAATATATAAAAAAAAATTGTAAGTATGTGTGTATGTGTGTATGTTTATATGTATGTATGTGTGTATGTATGTATTTGGTACAGGGTCTTTGTATGCAGCCTGGACTTGTAGTGGTCCTCCTGTCTCAGCCTCCCCAACCTTGGGATCATAGGCGTGCATCACCATGCCCCATTTCAATAGCTGCCACGTCATGCCTGGGATTCCTGGACTGGCTGACATTTTTGATCCAGCCTCATTTAAGGCAATCATATTGTATTACTTTAAATACAAACTGTGTCTTGGTTTACAAATTTGTTGACTGAGGATGTGTCCTTCCAACTCCTCCCACTTCAGTTGCTGTGTTGCTGGTGTCAGTTTTTCTTTCCTGTCTTATAAATTAAACTTTCTCCCATGGATTTTAGACTTACGCTCCTGATTCCTCAGGGCTTCATGTAACTTCTTGCTGTTTTCCTCACAATATTCTTCATTATAGTAAAAATACACACAACACAAAATTTACCTTCTTAACTATTTTTCGATGTAGGGTACTATTAAGTGCGCTCATACTGTTGGGTAGCTATCAGCACCTTCCATCCCCAGAACTCTTTGTCATGTAAAACATAGTCCTTGTTCCCATTAAGCAGTTCCTTCTTCCTCTCAGCCCCGAGAGATTGCCACTCTATTCTGTGGTCCTAGGAGTTCGACTACTATAGGTACCTCATATAAGTGGAGTCATGCAATATTTAACTTTTTATGATTTCCTCATTTTACTTAACGTGACATCAACATATATATTATAATAAGTATCAGAATTTCTTTTCTTGGGCTGGCCAAATAGCTTAGCAGATTAAAGTGCCTACTTAGGCGGACTCAGTGGCTGGGATTTGATCCCTGCCTTGCCGTGCTGTTCCAGGTCTGCCCCTGGAGCATGCTGAGACAGCGATTGAGAATGGGTGTGGTGGCGTCCCCCTGTAATCCCGGCTCTTGGGTGGCTGAACATAGGCAGATCACCACGAATCTGATCTATGTTGTGAGACCCTGTACTAAAATTTAAATTTTTTTTCCTTCCTTTTAAATGGTTTCCACCGAAGAGGATATACCACATTTTTTCCTGCCTCATTCTCACCCTGTGCCTATTACCAGAAAGCTAATAGACTGGATCAGTGAGACAAAGTGGGGCGAAAAGAAAAGTTATCTTTAAATTTTTAGCTTGGGAAAGATTTACATTTGTCACAAAACGTGGGAATACCTCCCTGGAGAAGTGTGTGCCTTTACCCCTCTCTAGCAGCCACCCCACCTTCTGGCATGCTAAGAATAATTTTAGCAAGGCATTTGACTTTTTTGATGATGTTTCTCAATTTTTAATGATAAGGTTATTTTATGTTAATTTTGTTATTTTATAAAAAAGTTCTGCTGACTTTTTTTTAATGTCCTGGGGCCATATGGAAGCATCTTATTCCAATTTAAGCTAATGAGAATAGAACCTTTTACAAAACACTTAAATTATGCTTAACACGTTTCAAAACATGTGAATCAGGTAGTGGTGGCGATGGTAGGAATGGGTTTCTATCAGAAGTGAGGGAGGAACACACCTGCCATCCTTTTCTCTCTCCTGATCAATTAATTTGCAAATCTATGCAAAGCAGGGTTCCGAGGGACCTCAGAAGTACTCACCTGTTGTTTGAGTGTTGGAGATATTCTTATACGCCATCCACATGTGATATTTATGCATCTGCCAGTGGCAGTGCCTGGTGCTTCCTGAGAGGGAGCCGATTTCTGCTGTTGAGTAAATAGAGGTGTTAGAGAAGCATTTGCAATGAGATTTGGAAGGAGAAACTCGCTGGTGAGGAAGTAATAATAGCATTTGCAGGGCAGCACCTTGGTTCAGTAAAGGATTTTAAAAAATACTCTTTCGATTCTGCTCTGTTGCCGCCAGATCCTTTTATAGCTTGACAGGATGAGGTCCTTACTGCTCCTAAATGCTGCAAGCACAACATGATGCACTTGAAGACTCAGTCTATATTTGGGGTGATCAGAGTGGCTGTGGGCCACTGGGACACGGGACAAAGGATTAAAAGATCCTAGGAGACAGTACTCATGTGCAGCACGGTGTCAGTGGCATCTGTACTTGTCCAAGCTGGTGGCCCAGTGTTCCAGGGAAGGGCAACTCAAGAGATATCATTTCTTCAGTTCACCCTCCTAAGTAGTATGCTTTGGACCTACTTGAAGTGACTTAAGTTCTTTAATTTTTGCTAAAATTAAAATTTGTGGGTGCAGTGATGAAAGAAGAGAAGTCTTAAGACAGCCTTGCTCCACGAGAGGGCATGTTCTGTATTTAGGCTGCTGTGCAGGAAATCCCATCAGGTAAGATTAAGAAAAACGTAATCAGCATCTAGCACCCACATTAGCCAAGTGACCTGGAATAGATTGCTTGATCTCGCAGAAGCTTTCTCAGCCATAAAAGAAGAACAATAACTGTCCTGCCTACTTGTGAAGTTGTTCAGAAAAATGCACTGGACAGCAATGGACTGGACAGCTGCGAAGTGCCATTTAAGTGTCCATCATCATGGGCCTGCCATCTGTATTTTTAAATGTTTCTTTTTTATCAGCCCCCTTTGACTTCTAATTGAGTAGAAAGAAGCTAAAATGAAAACAGACAGAAAGGATTTCATGTACTTAAGAAATGCCTAAAACAATCCAAATTGTACCATTGAATGAAGGTTCCTAGAACACTTTTGAGCTGATTTATGTCTAGGGAAGTTGAAATATGTCATGGCTAGGCCTGGGATAGTGTGGACAGGCTGGTCAGAATCCCAGTGCACAGGGACTCCTGGCCTTGGAGGGAGAGCTTTCCTTCAGGAGACAGAGGGGCTTTTCTTCTACATTTGGTGACCCCAGGACAAGCAGCAGCCCTCTGCAGATTAGATTGAGCCCTCTGCCTCAAGGCCCCACTGGTAAGCCATAGAAAACACATTTTGCATGTTCTTCCCGGATTCCAGCTTGTATTCTGCAAGTTGTAGAAATTGTCTGTTCTTCCTCACACAAAAATGCAGGGCCACAGTCCCATCAGGCTGTGGCAGCACATCATTATTTCTCTATGTAGGAGAAAATAATGCATGAAGAGATGAATAGTTTCCCCATTTCATTACAGGTAAAGAGTGGTGGAATCTGCCTCAACTAAAGAAACGATATTGTTCTTTTACTTGAATCTTCAGCCACAAACCAACTTTCTTATGACTAATTTACTTAGACTCCTATTCGGTCTAAAGCATTTCCTCCTTCTAAATTCATTATTAGTAGGTAGGTGTGGTGGTGCCTGTCTGTATTCCCAGTACTCTGAGAGGCTGAGAGAGGAAGACTGAAAGTTTCAGCCCAGACTGTGAAATTGCTAGCAAAAGCCTATTTCAAAATAGAACTCAAAAGGGCTGAGGATGTAATTCAGAGGAAAATCTTTGGTTCAGTTTCTTCTAACACCAAATAAAATAAGTAAATAAATAAATACATTAGATATCAGTTGAATAAGATGATTATTTATGTATATTTTTCTTCTGGTGAAATGTATAACAGATTTATTTGTAATGTTTCAAAGGATGCAGTTCAGTGGAATTAAAATTGAAAAATTAGTTCATTACCTTTTTGCTGTATCATACTCAGGCGACTTATTCACATATTTGCATGGAATACTCTTGATTATATAGTGAAGGAGGCTGTGACATTGGCATTGAATTACAATTAGGTAGAAAAAACAGTCTATTTTTCCATGTGTGTATGAATACCCTCTAAGTGTCCATTCTACAAGTATTTTAACATTTAATTATTATGCATAAGTAAACACAGCATCTTGCCTCATGAATAAATAACCTGACTCATTTATTCAAGAAATACATTGAGCATTTCTCATGCCAAGTGCCTAGAACTCTAAAGTACAACAGGCCTAGCTCCTTCTTTCTAGGAGCCTGTATTTTGGTAGAAGAGACAGAATTGTCAGTATATAACAAAAAATGCGTGGCTCATGGTATGATGATAAAGAGGAAGAACTTACTCATATTTCAGGGAGTTGGTCAACTAAGGTCTCATGGAGAACATGACATTTGATCTTGAAGGTATTTGCTGAATTAAAAAAGTGAGAAACATCAATCCAACTTCTCTATAGTGTACTTTAGTGAGTGGTTTGCTTATCCTGGACATGCTCTAAGTGTTTACTTGACTTGATTATACACATTTGTTCTATGAATGGAACAAGATTGCCCCTAGGGATTGGCCACAGAGTAACAGCCCTCTTTATTTTTGTACCTCTGTCATTTGAGCTAGGCTTTTTTTGGTTTTTTTTTGTTTTTTTTTTTTTTTTCCTAGCATTCTGACCACAATCTGGCTTGGAGTTGAATGCCAAAGGAGGCCATTTGCCAAAATTTGTCTGTTGATTCTACACTTTCTTTATTTTATCTAAGATGTGCCTAAAGTCGTACCTAGCCTAGGGCTTGGCATGTAGTAGTTGTTCGGGGAGTACTTGAGTGAGTAGACACAGATGTTTATTCTGGAGTCTGTTAGATTTCCATTAGTGTCAAGATAATTACTACAGATGAGTTGCTTAAACAAAAGCAATCTATTGCATCCCAGTTGTGGAAGCAGAAAGTCTAGAAATAAGGTAAGGTTGTGATCCCTTGGGAAGCTCTGGGAAGGAATCTTCCTTGCTTCTTCTGGCGTCTGATGCTTCCAGATGTCCCTTGGGTGGTGGCAGCATCCCTCTAGTTTCTAGGAGTTCCATCTGCCTTTCTTGTAAGGATATCTATCATCAGGATCCATCCTAAATTCAGGGTAATCTCAACTAGAAATCCTGAACTGCATCTACAAAGACCTTTCCTCCCCAAATAATATCTTACCCATAGGCTTGAGGTTTAGAACACGTAGCTATCCTTTGAGGTGTCCACTTTTCCCCCTGCTACTCAGCCATTGCCAGAAGCTAAGGCTGGGTGGGTATCGCAGCTACAGAAAGTTTTGTTCAGATAATTATTTTCATTGAGTGTTGGCATGGAGTGAAGGGCAAGGGTAAGCGATTTTTGAAGAGGTCTCCTTAAATTTCCCCTTTTCTTAGCCATTGCGTTTTGAGGAAGGGTCCTCCAGTAAATTTTCTAGGCCATTCAGGGTGGCTGGCCTGCAGCTCCTTTACCCATCCAGCCTTGCTTTAGGCCACAGTGGCTTCCTGAGGAGGTCAGATTCCTGTTCCAAGGCAGTGGTCTCATTGGCTAAGTTGATGTGATCCACTTGTGTTTCTTTCATAGCCATTTGTATTTTGAAACTCATGTCCCCGAGTTAGCTGGCAGTGCCCTCAGCAATGGGGAAGTCCCAGGGAGTTCACTCAACCAACCTGGCCCAGGACCAGTGAGAAATATAGGGAGCTGATCACCAGAGAGAGCAATATGGAGAAAGGAAGAGATACCATGATGGGAAGAAGGAGAGCCTTGAAAAGGGCAGCTTCTGATCCCAACCTCCTTCCAGTTTGCATGAAGCTACAGTTTTATGTTTTCTGTTCTTGAACTTTCTGGAAAAATATAACTATATACCATCTACGTGTTAAGCGTGCTATGGATTAAGCACTGTACGTGCATTATCTGACATATCTCATTTGATAGATGTGGTGATGGGGCCACAGGGTTTAAGCAAATTGGGAGAGCAGGCTCCAAACCCAGGAGCTCCAACTCCAGAGCCCAGCTCCTATCTGCTCCACTGCCTCTTGGGTGCCCAGATTTCTATCCTGGCTTTCATAAACCTCCTTTTGTTCCTCGCAACCAATCTGCATATATCTGGGTCTTCTATCCCAATGGCAGATGCTGAATTGCTTGGCCAAATGAATAATAAGCCTTAAAACCTTGGCCAGTTGTTTGGATTTACTCTTGACGCAGTTCTTGTAAACATTAAGGTGATCTGTGATAAACGGTGGAGCTGTGGAGTGCCTGTGTTACACATTTTTTTAAAAAACTGCATTTTGATCCTTCACAATAAAATCAATTGAAATTTTTTAAAAAATGGAAGCAAACTTGGTTTTGATGAATGCCAGGCCATTATGACCTAGCACTTTAACTAAATCTGCCTGTCCAGTCTGTCTACCATAACTGAGAGCTCAGTGTTACTTATTTCTCTAGCTCGTTCCCTTCACTAGGAGATGTGACCACTGCATTAGAGCAGAACTGTTTCAACTCTGACACATCAGAGAAACTAGCGCTTGCCTCAGCCTACTTTTCCTGTCAAAGAATCATCTCCATTCTTCAGAAGACTTTGTGCACAAAGGTACCTTTCAGGGTTTCTACATTCCTAATAGTATTGCAGTATATTATAATTTAAGTACAAAGTCTTCAAGGATAATGCCAGAGATTTAGAGTCTGACTTTCTAGGGTACAGTCTCAGATAACTGATTGTGTTTCTGGAGAAAGGAATAGATTTGAGGTTGAATAAGGCACAGGGAGTTATAGGTTATCATCTTTTCTCTATCATTCATTTATGTGATGATGAAAAGAGAGGCTGGTGAAAGATAGCACGCCCTATTGAGTCAGTAATATTAGGTGTGGTTCTTAAGTGCCCACTGTAGAAATGGGCTTTACCTGATAATTTGAAATCGGTCTCTCATGAAACCGTGCATCTTTCCCAATCTGAAATATCCCTAAGGAAATGCTGCTTTCTGATGAACATTTAGGTGTGCAAAGCAAAAATACAAAAATATTCCGTCTAAATCACATACGGGTTGTCAAATCAGACACATAAAAACCTGGAGATTAAATGCTCTGAGAAGAGGTTTTTTTTTTTTTTTTTTTTAACTTAAAAAAGAAGAGATGCCAGTCAAGTTTGACACGGGTGGCATTCATGGGCAGCGTTGCTTTTGTGTGTGAAAGCAAACATCTGTCCAATTGAGGGCCTAATTGGTAATCACAGGATATTAAGTTAATTATTCAAATGGAGCCTATAACTGATATAATTTCTAAAGCTGTAGATTATATTATAGCACCTTTATAGTGACAAAAGGGAAGGAGACACGGCTCTGACCAAATTTACCAAAACACTGGATCGTATGGATAGAGCCACAGCAGAGGCAGATCCGTGTGGCTGGCTTTGTTTTCTTAGGTGCTTGGAGGGCTCCTAAGTGCCACATCATTGTCTATTTGGTTGCCAAGGTAAATGTAAGTCATTAAGGGAACCAAGCGCGGTGGCTTCTGCTGTGCTGCTTTCTCACTTTGTTTCACACATTTCTTAGATCCTGAACAAGATGACTGGCATTTAAAAGAAGGTAAGCGCTATATATGTGGTGTTTTTTTTTTTTTAAATAGCAATTATAAAACCAGTTACTGTCCTACAGTAATCTATATTTAGCCTTCACGTTGTACCGATTACTTTCATGTATGCTATTTCTTTTAGCTCTCCCAATATCAATAGGTGGCCAGTGAGGGACAGGGAAGACTTCTAGTGAAGACGAGATAATTCTAAGAGAAGAGGCTGGCACTTCGTTCCCCGGTTGCATGACTGCCAAGCTACAGAGCCCACTACCTTATCTCTAGTGCTTCTGGGGCAGGGGAGAGGGAGCTGAGACAGAAAGGCTAGCTGGGGCCCTGGAGGGTAGATGGGTCTCAGGCAGCTTTCTGTATTCCATTCAGTCAGATCTGGCTTTCAGGAAGAGCGATGATCGCTTCCACGTGTGCCTGCAGGTCGGGGAGCTGGACAAGAGTGACAGCTGTGATTGAGGGCTGCAGTCTCACTGGGATCTTTGCCACGTGGTGGGCAAAGAGGCACCCACCAAAGAGTGGTATGTGATGCCACGCAGTAAGGGTCAGCCCCGGGGATGTGCCGAACCAGAGACTTTGTTTTCTAGCCAAGGAAAATATTTTGTTTGGTCTGTTTTTGGATGAACTGAGCCCAACTCCAGTAACCCCTTAAGTGAGCCTACTTGTAGTCCTTCTCAATTTGTACATAGCTTTGTGTCATTTATACTAGTTGTACATGAATTGAAATTATTAATTATTAGTATCCGCTATGTTAGTAGTATATTTTAATGTGCACCTTAAATATCTTCTTTGGCTATAAGAAAACCAGAAGCTATGATTGCCTTTCCTTTCCCTCTAACTTTCTACTTAGCCCAGTCTTATAAACTTAGAAATTTGACTGAAAGATCTATTGATACTTGAGTTCAGTAATAACCAGTCATAATTGATCATTGAGGAGGATTTGTTGGAAGAGAAGATAGTCCAGAGCCACAAGTATTATTTCCATATATTCTTTTTTTTTTAACTTCAGTTCATGAGTGTGTCAGTTTAATCTGAATTTTTTAAATGAATATTTTTAAAAAATATTTATTTATTTATTTATTGTGGGGTCTTGCTACACAGCTCGGACTCATAGTGATCCTTCTGTCTCGGCCTCCCTGGTGCTGAGATTACAGGCCTGTGCCACCATGCCTGGCTTTGGTAGTCGGCACAGCTGGGGCCAGCATGGCGTAGGGTATGGGGAATTAAACTTGGGTCCTTGCACTTGCCAGATGGGTGCTTAGACCACTTGGCTATCTCCCCAGACCTAATCTGAATTGTTAGGTAAATTTCATGTGCAATTTATTCATTCAAAAACTAATTTTGTTCGGAAAACAATATCTCCTTGAAAATGGTGGAAAGCCAGGTGTGGTACTGCACCCCTGTAACCTCAGCACTGTTACCACATACCCTGAAGGCCACTCAATATTTAAATTAGAAAAGCTGTAGTTAAGATATGTTGGCATGTCCGGAGACCTGTATTTGTATCTTTGGAGATACTGATGAAATTTTGCGACTGTTTTGAACAATAACTTAATACAAAGCTGTGGTAGCTTTATGGTGAAACCACAGGAGTTAGTGGAAATTTCTGTTTGTGTCACCATAGATACCAAAGCCTCATTTGATTACCCTTGTGAATAGTTGCTAACTATAATCTGATATTGACTGTTACTTTTCATCTGCCGGAAGTAGTCTACTAATTGAGCTGGAGGCAAGCCAGGGGAATCTTTCAAAGAGGTAGTTTTATATACCACAGTTTTAATAAGCAATTCAATGAAACCTTTTATGAAAGCAACAAAAGAAGAAGGGTCTGGACAGGGTGAGCGTTCTTTACACGTCTACAAATGAGCACCAGACAATGCGGGATCGTGTCGGTCACTCAAACCCAGCTTGGCAGGGTCAAATAAGAATAGCTTAATTTATTCAGCAACCATGAGCGTCCTTATTTGCTTAACAACTCTGTCAAAAGAAACCCTTGGTGTCCTATCTTTGGAGTTCAATAAAGGAGCAAGGTGGCTCTTGCGCCGTCAAATTATGCCTATCTGTCATCCTGTGAGGAAGGTTTTGTTTGTGGCCTGATTTTTCAAACACAATTAAAGTTGTGTCAGATACCTTCACGAACAAGGGAGGTTTTTCAAAGAAATAATGATATCTTTGCCTATAATCACTTAGGAGTGTAGAGAGAGGGCTAATTTCCAAACACTAATTTTTTTTTTCTTTTTGTTGAGGAATTTGAAGCACAGGACAAATGGTTAGCGAGAGATTTGTACTTGTCCAGTCTGACATGCTACTGACCATGCAGGGTACTATGTTGTGTTTGTTGAGTTCTTCCTGCATGCCATACTACTGAGCATTTTACACCCATCATATAATTTCACCCTGCTACCATATGCTGAGATTTCCTATTTTATTGATGTAGAGATTCACTTTCAGAGAATTTGACTCAAGTGCACACAGACAGTGGAACATGAGAGTCTGGTCATTCATTTCTGTCACTGTACCGTCTCCTACTGAGGTCCAATAGTTAGATGGAAAAGACTGGAAAGTGAGTTGATACTATCTGCAGGAGAAAAAAAAAAAGTGCTTACGAAATGTTTCCCCACGGCTGCTACTTGAGGCATTGGATTTAAATTGATCATCATTTACTTCTCTGTGATGTTCAGTGAAATGGAGAAGTTCATGGAAAACACTCAACATGTATTGGGTGATTAATAAGTAGCACTTATTACTACCAGAGTGCTTTTCTGTGTGTTTGGCAGGACTTTTCCTGGTCCTGTGCTTCTCAAACTTATTGAGATCCCTACAAAATCCTGTTAAAATGTGGATTTTGCAGGTCCAGAGTGGGGAGTGAAACTCTACACTTTTCCCAACAATGCAGCACTGGTCCCCAAGACCCTCTTCTGAATAACAAGGGCCTGTTGCATTTAATAGATGGTGGATTTCCCATGAGCCAGGATATAGTTTTTAACTAAGATATAGTAAAGTCACCAGCCCGCTCACACATGTATCCCTGATCTCGGTAAAACATCAGGACTATTAATAGAAATGAAAGGATGCTGAAAAGGGAATAAAAATGAGAAGAAGAGCTCCAAGGCAAAGAAACTCAGCTCCTGGGAAACACGAAAGGGATTGCTCTTAAGTGGGTGCAGCTCATGTGGAAGGTCTTGGTTGGAAGAGTTAGGAGACTCGCTGTCTCAATCCTACATTGCTTCTCCCGTCAGCACCCCTACATCTGGCTGCTGGTGCAAGTGAGGAGGCTCTCAGTCCCAGCCCCACCCTTGCATTGCCCAGAGAGTTAGTCCAAAGCCCTAGGCATCTCTTTGTGCTCCCCCCACTGCCAGACTAGCCATGTGTTTCCTGTTGGTGCTGCCCCAACATGTTGGGCCTTAGGAATTGCTGCGTTCAGCCTTTTAACAGCAGTGGAAACTGAACCCCAGATGAAATGGCTTGTCCAGTAGAATTAATAGTGAGAAAATATTTAATGAACTCTGAGGTGCACATTTTCGTCCATATTTTAGCATCTCTGACATCAGGATTGGTAGATTATTGGTGTCACAGTTTGATTGGCAGTGTTTCACCTTTCTTGGTGGTATAAAATATAGTATCAGCACATCTTAAAATAGGTGCGTTCTTACATACTATGAAAGACAGCATTAACGAGCCAGGCTTCCCGTCTGCTTCCTCAGTGCGCCTCTGCTGCCCACTCTGACAGGGTTATCCTGATGCTTTTAGACACCGAATAGTGTCGCGGATCAGAGTGCGGGCTGGAGCCAAACCACCTGCCTCCTTCCAGCTATGTAACTTCTATCCATTCAGTTTAATTCTCTGTAACTTGAGAATGACAGAAGTATTAACTACCTGGATAGTGTCCATGTGAGAGCAAGATGCATCGATCCAGGCAAATCAGCTGGAACAGTCGCCAGCAAATAGTAAACACTCAATAAACACGCTGTTGTTATTGATGACAGTCTCACTAAGTCATGCTGGAGCCCCAGTGGTGTCCGCACATTAACTTCGATGGTATATTTCTTTCCCTGTGCATGCTATAGAAATAAACTCTACAGAGAGTTCTGTTAAGTTGGGAGCAGGATTTTGGGGTGTCAGCATGATTCAGTAATGACCATGGAGGGAATCTTGCATTTCTATCTATAAAGAGTAATAAAAGTGTAAATTGACAAAGATTTGTCTTGACTGATATAGATGTTGGCCTATCTGCCATCAAAGCTGTTCAGATGAAATTCATGAGAACCCTGTGATTCTCCGTTAGGTGAGCCGCATCGTTCTGTTAAGCCCTAATCTCACAATGGCAGGAAATCCTAAGTAGTTTGTGTTTGTTCTGAGACTTGATCAAATGAGATACTGCTCACCACACTGCCTCCCTTCCCCCCCACTTTTTGCCAACAGCTCTGCAATTATCACTCATATTTGTTCCATTGCCTGATCATCTGATACAGTCATCTTGACTATAATGGATGTGGACATTGTTGTTTTTCATAATCTTAAATTCTCCCCCATCTTTTCCTTTCTCCTCTATGATTATTGTGTTTAATGAGGTGAGCTGGAAATCTGGGCCAAGACTTTCCTACACCTCCTCCTTTATCAGGCAGAGAACAGTTTCACCTCCTGAACCCCTACTTGTCACAGTTTGATTGACAGTGTTTAGTCTTTCTTGGTGATATAAAATATACTATCAGTACATCTTAAAATAGGTGGATTCTTACATACTACAAAAGACAGCTTATGGTTGCTGTAGTTAAGTACAGAATGCTTATAGTTGTCTTACACCGCTGATTCCAGGCAACATTACCTTAGTTTATTTGTTTATTTGCCTAGAGAAGGGGTCTTGGCTTTTTCTTTATTCCACAGGTTCTTAAGAAGTAGAAATTTACTGAATGGATACCTTTCGGCTTTCTGAATGGATCAACTTCATTGAGTTCATATACACTATAGAGGTAGATAGCTCATCTAAGTTCATGGTAATTTCCTCAGTTATACCTATAAAATTGGACAAGCTCTTCTCCTACAGTTTAGCAAGTTTACCTAACTTCCACAAGGTGTATCATGTAGCCATAATTATTTAGCTTTGCTAAATGATAATGCATGAAATCAGACTGGTTTGTTTTCAACACCAGAGTCTACGCAGATGTCTGCATTATTTTCTCTATACTGCAGCACAATACTTGACACCTAAATCTTAAAGGAGAAGAGGCTTACTTTGGTTCATGGTTCCAGAGGCTTCAATTTATGTGTGGTCTGCCAGTTCTGTGAAAAAGAAACAGCATGGAGAAAGAGCTGCCCAGGAGGAAAGCTGCTTGTGTGTGTCAGTCAGGGTTTACTAGAGCAACAGATAGAGCACATGATACACAAATGTACAAGAAACCACACGGCCGGCTTATGGCCAGCCGAGGAGCTGAATGAGGAAGTGTGCAGAGGGCGTTTGCACCCTGGAGACCGAAGGTCTGGAGCTCAGTGCAGCGTCCGTTTAAGTCCATATCGGGAGGCCGACGGGTCTGCAACGAAGGCTGATGGGTCTACACTGGAAGGCTGAAGGATCCGAGGCAGAAGTCAAAGAGTCTGTGCTAGAAACCAGGAGACAACTTCCAAGCTGAAGGTGACAACTAGAGCTCTTCTGGAGAAGAGAAGCCAGTCTGTCCTTCCTTATTTTCCTTTTACACCTTCAAGGCACCAAGCCGCCTCGGGTGGGTCCTCTGTGCCCTAAGGTATATCGTCACTGAGTCAGCTCAGTTAAGCTTCTAAAGTCTCAAGATGACCTAGTCAGTCAGCCATTACATTACGTGATGGCAGTCAGGAAGCAGAGAGAGAAAGCAGGTGCCAGGGAGTGAGAAATAGCCTTCCACACAGCCACAGATGAACACAGTGGGCCCAAAATCTAGGCATCTTCTAAATGCATAAGGCTTTCAAGGGGACAACCTAGATCCACACCAAACCAAAGCAGCAAGAAGCCTCCCCCTGCACTGGCACTGTAGCCAGTGAGGAAATCTGCTCTGCTGGCAGTAGCAATGATGAAGAGGCTGTTTACAGAAGGGAAGCAGTGGGAGGATCCTGCTCCTGATTAGCTGGGGATAAGGAGCAGGCTCTGCAAGGCTCCTGGTTCCAGGCTGACTGATAACAGAATGGAATGGAATTTCAGTCCTCCAGAGTCCCCAAATTGCGAAGGGCTTTTAGTAAACATTTTTAGTTTGATGACTATTCCAAAAGATTTTTCAGAATTTCTTCCAATCTTTGGGCCACATTTACTTCTGTGACTACCTGGTCTCTGTAACAGACATTCCATTAATCAGTTGACGTATGTTGGGAAGAACAATCTGACATTAAAGTTTGGACAGATATTTCTGTTGGAAATGAACTCACAAGCCAGTTCCTCTGAAATGTCCTTTTGCCTCAGTCCCTTGCTAACATCTTTAGGAAAGTGGGTGGTCAAAGTTCATTCATTACGGGACAGTTCTCGCCTTTTATTTATCTCTTTCGCATTAGAAAGTGTGAACCACACATTTTGCTTCAGGCTGATACTGTGCATCAATGTAGAGTGAAAAGGGCTATTTCTAACTTGGAAAGTTGGGAAGAGGTGTGAACAGAATAATAAATTAGGAAAATGAGATCAAGTTCCAGCTTCTCACAGAGCCTTTATCAGGTAACTTAAAATGCAAAGCTTGAAGTATTGGAGATTCCCAGAATATAAATGGAAATCTCAATACAAAGTAAGAAAGTAACAGGTTTTATGTTAGAGTATCTGAAGAGCTTCTCTTGAGTTTGCGTGTGCGCTGAGAAATTGTGCTTAAACTCCCTTTGTAACAGTGCAGGGTGAATGAAGGATGAAAACAGGGCCACCCTGGAGGTTGTTTGAAGCCTAAAATGTATTTTTTAACTGAGACATAAGACTTTTTAAGGCTTAAACAAATATAAATCTCAACTACAGAGAAAGTATGCAGTCGTATTCCTATTCGTCTTTCGTCGTTCTTTTCACAAACACACCAACTCAGAGTATGGTGGGTGGAACGCGTAAGGAGTAGAGCATCAGTTTCCAGGAGCTGGGGGACTTTTAGTGACCCTTTGCCCTGAGACCTGGGGGTGAGTCCTGACCACATCTCCTGTTTCTCAATCTGTATCTCAGCTCACTGCATTCATACCCTTTATATTACAGGCTAGCAACAGAGGGCCTGAAAAGGAGCAGTCAGAACTACCAGCCATAGAGGAGCCTAAGCTGGCTGCTTGCTCTTTTTGTTTTCTTTTTTTAAGTTCAAACTGAACTTTCACATCTATAATTCTATATCTCCCTTAATTCATAGTTGCTCTAGATCTTTTACAGCTTATGGCTTAGCCGTGCTTTTTGTCTGTTTCATGACCTAGTGGCCCTTCTTGAGGGGCTACATCTACCCAGAAGGTGTCAGACTGCTATGGACAGGGCCTATTGAACTCAACAGCTTGGGTAGAGGGTGAGTGTGAGAAGGAACAGCTCATGATTTCCTCTTCATCACTTAGATGGCCTCAAGCATAGTTCTCTTTGTTGTCCCCATAAAATACGTTTATGCTAAACACTTGTCCACTGGTGCTCTTTGACCTCTTACTAGAAGTTGACTCCCTCCTGCTTTAAGGAGCTCGGTCTTCACACCTAACATGGCCCATCGCATCATGAGAGGCTGAGAGCTCAGCTATCATCAGCTGCTAAGTTCCTGGGTATCCTCTGCGTAGCATAGCCAGCAAGGTGGCAGCCCATCCAGTGTAATCAGCTCCACAAGTGTCACAGGGATGTTGCCTTCTAAAGCATTTGGGAAGAAAACTTCCCTTCAGCCACCTTAGCAAGTGCTGGATTCCTCCATGCTGCTGCCTTTTATTGTGAGAAAAGAAGTGGTTCTGGGGGATGCTGCACATGGAAGACTCTTGGGTCCTTTGCTTTTCATGTTGCTGCATCAAAAATGGAAAAATAAAAAAAGTCTACAGCCATACCATCCTGGACGCACTCGATCTCGTCAGAAATGAAAAAAAATAAATAAATAAAACAAGGAGAGAAACTCCATAAGTTTTCAACATAAATATGAAGCAGACTAAAACCATATGTGAACTCTAAATCATAGTAGAATTAGTAACTCTCAATGAAATGATGTTTCTTCTTCAGGCAGTGGCAGGGGGAATCACACGACAGGACTTAGGCAGAGAGCAAATCAGTCACATTTTATTATCTTTAAAAGAAACTCCGAAGGCCGTTCTGCTGTGGCTGCTGGGACAGGCCAGCAGTCTTCCCAGAGGCTGAAGCCACCTGGCACGATTAGCTTGACCAGCCCAGTCGCACTGACTACAGCAGCTTCTTCCCGACCATTTGGATGAAGAACTTGTAGCAACCTGCCATATGTAGGTGCAGTTCGCAAAGCTAAACTTCTGGGCTCCTTGTCTTGAACAGTGCCGAGATTTGAGTATCAAAACATAGGCTTGTGTAGAACACTGGTTGAGGTAGGGAGTTTTTTTTAATCTAGTATCTTTTTCACTCTTTTCCATATTGCTTTTAAATGTTTCATCAGCATCCCTGTATATTAATGGGTTACTTTTCAAAACCCAGCTACTAATAATGCAGTTTCTCATAAGGAGATTATATTTTTATAGATTTACTTGGCTGAAGCTTAATGGAGGTGTTGGAAGGTTTTATTTATTTATTTATTTATTGCTTTGGGCTAAGATAGCTGTAATTGGGACTAGTGTGTATTAAAAATGTGAAATTAGTAGAGCAGTTGAAAAATCACCAAGTGTTTGATCTATGTATTTCATTAAACCCTACACCTAGCTTAAAAGTCAGAAACTGTTCGGTTATTTCCTTTCAAGTTTTAAGAAGGGTATCTTCAAAAAGCTCAAAATACCAGATAGCTCAGTGGATTAAAGCACCTACTTAGGCAGACGCAGGGACCAGGGTTCGATCCCCAGTGTGCCGTGCCAGTGCCCGCCCCCTGCCGGGCACGCAGGGATGGCAACCGAGACTGGGCATAGTGGCACACACCTGTAATCCCAGTGCTTGGGAGGCTGAAAACAGGAGAATCACTATGAGTCCAATCTGTGGAGTGAGACCCTGTAGACCCTGTACTAAATACATTAAAAAACAAATAAGTGAATAATAAAAAGCATAAAGCTATTAGCTAAGTTTCAGTTTTCTAATTTAAACACCCATGGCTCAAGAGAGTGATATGCTTAGAATTTCCCATCTTTCCTGACTTTAGGGTGGCATAAATTCAGCAGTCTTGAGAGTACGTCTGTTGGAAGAAAATAGAGAAACGAAGATAGCTTTGTGTTAGAGAAAAGGAAAAGAATGTTTTGCACGGAAGCAACTGGGGAGGCATTTTGAAAAGGAAGAATTAGGATGCCTAATAATGACCATCATAACAAGAAAGAACATTTTCTCAAAAGAAAATTGTAATGCTTATTATTTTGATGAACTAAACCAAGGAACTGTAATGACAGATACTGATTCACTTTTCTTTCCTCGAGCAGTTCAAAGGATTCTTGTCTGGAAAGCTTTGTGTTATATGAATAAGAAATTTGTTCAGTATTATATGGATGCATTAGATTTACGAAAAGATCACCCTTAAAATTTGTGAGACTTGGGGGGGCACTGAATAATTGGAGTTTCACTAGCTACCTTACAGATTGTACTCCTTCCGGTTGTTGTTGTTGCTTTGTTCTTTTTTTTTGAGAATCTCAAAAGTAGTTACGAGAAAATAATTTTAACTGTTGATCTCTGACCTCATTAATATTACTATGCTACAGAATATTAGTGGATAAACTCAAGAGCTCTGGCAGGAAAAACTACTTTGGTTGTATGTTTTACATAACATTCACGCTGGTTTTGTCTTGCCTGGATTATTACTTAGAGTATTACTGACCCATATTAATGGGATCAAGACCAATACATCTCTGTAAAGGAGAAGTTGTGCCCCACTGAACAATAAAGCAGAACAGCATGGCTTGTAGAAAAGATTTAGGACTGCATAGCACGTGGCTTTCCTCTCTGGGACGTAGTCTGCAGTGAAATACACCGGATGTATTCTTGAGGTTGTAGAGAGTGTGTGAAACGTAATGGCTGAGGAGATAAGGATGAGGACGCTCGCTGAGTTATTCTTCTCGCCTCCGCCCTAACAGAAGTGCAGTGCCCGGGTGCCACAGTGCTGGTACATGGCTATGTCCGCTGGAAAATATTTGAGAAAGTCAAGTTGGCATGTCTTATACTTCACTAAACTTAAACCCTGTAAGTCTAAAACAGAGAGGGAAGGGAGAAATTAAAATGGGAAGAAATGCAGTTAAAATTAAAATGGGAAGAAAATGAGAGACTGCAGAAATTTATATCTAGGCTATGATAACTAAAAGATAGTACTCCTAGTCAGATTTTGCTTTATACTTCATAATGCCGTTCATTCGTTCGTTCCACAAATGGGCTATAGCACCTGCTGTGAGCCACACATCCCTCTAGGCACTTGGGATCCATTAGTAAAGGGAATGACAGATTCCTGCATTTCAGCTTAGATGTCAGGGGAGGATATGGACAATGAAGGGTAAACGTGGTCAATGAGCGTGCTATTTACTGTGTTAGAAAGTGATAACAGCCAATGAAAGAGAAAAGTAGAATGGAATGAGTGATTTGGAGTATGTATGGGGCGGGCAGGCAGGCTGTGGCAGTTGTCACAAGTTTGAATTCCTAGAAGAGCCAATCCATATACATTCCTCCCTCCTCCCTGCCCTGAATAAGTCTATTTTAGGTTATAAGCTAACTGCTTCCCTAGGAGGTTAAGTCACTTGCCCCAGATCAAACAGCTGTAAGAGCGAAATCTGCTGACTCTGGAACGTTTTTGTCATGCCCCCCTGTCTCCCTGTACTGAGGCTCACTGCTCCCCAGTCTCCCTTGCTTGCTGCCAGGATGTCTCTGGCCCCAAGAGCTGATTTCAGGGTGGTGTGCTCCAGATGTTTTACTGGACTCAGGGTTTTTCTAGGCCACTCAAGTTTCCAGTGCCAGCCATAGTTCATTGCTGTAGTTATATCCTTGGGAATAGCAGCTTATAATAACTGGAAATTAGACATGCATGAGAGGGTAAGAAGGCTAGGATGGAAATGTTAAGATGAAGAAAGTAGGTTAGAGGGCAGAATCATATCAGAGGTGAAGGGAGATAATTACTTAACAAGGAAATTGTGTCCAGGATTGGTACTGAGGCCGATAAATAAGGCATGAATATAAAAGGAAGAAAAATGGCACAAATAGTGCCTGCTAGAACTCCCCTGCAGTATCTTATTCAGTCCTTGAACTCTACAAGATAAATTTGGTATCCCCATTTTATGGGTAAGTACACTGAAGTTTTAAAAGTGGGTGAGTCAGCTAAGGCTGTGGCTCACTCAGTCAGAGTGGGACAAGAGTAAAAACTTCTGTCCTCCAGCTGCACATCTTCCTCTCATCTGCATCAGACGGAGAAGAAGTGAAGAGGGAAACAACGAGCAGCAGAAGGAACAAGCAATATAAAGTGTATGGTTTGGTGCCCTCCAGCTTTTTCTTGGCTACAAACTAAAAGTTCTAATTGAGTTCTATTTAAGAAATATTGATAGGTGGTAAGTAAGATTTACTTCCACCCTCGTCTACTAGCTTTGTGGAACAACCTTCCCCTTCCTGGAAACTAGCACACAATTTACAGGTTGTCTTTGCCAGTAGGTCGTAGAGCTGAAGAACAATAATAGCTAATGATTTTTAAGCCCTTCTCTCTGCCAGACTGTATTCTGAATTTCATTCATTTGAAACTAATAATATTCCCGTGAAGGAGGGACTGTTACTTTTTATGTTTTATAGATGAGAAAATTGAGATATAAAGAAATGAGCACGATGTCATGAATAAATTTAAGTCCTGTTGGTCTTTAACCACAGTGCTATGCTGCTTGGAAACTAAAAGGCGCAAAGCTGACATAAGCTAATAGTTCCCAATGCTTTACTGTTGATGCAGTCATCACAGCTTTGTGATTGTGTTCTTCGGGTGGGGAAACTGAGGCACAGGAAGGCTCACTTAATTTTCCCGTGGGCATGCAGCTATCAGGTAGTGCAACCAGCCTTGGCATCCAGGCAGAATTGGGTCACTTTCCATTAAAATTTCAGTTAAAATTTTTACTTTCCAAATTTGAAAATCTGAAATGCTGAGGGCATTTATGCTTTAAAGTTTTGGATTTTGGAACATTCCGGATGATTTTAGGTTTCCGGGTCCAGGTTGCTAAGTTGGTAAGGTCTGTCTGTTTATGGTCTTTATATTCTAAAAGCAGAGTTAGTATGCACCGGGGAGGTTAGAGCAGGTCAGCAGAGTTTGATGGTCTCTCTTCCATCCTGTTGTATTCAAGGTGAGGCTATAGACTCTTACCACTGAGTCACTGAAAATAAGAATACATAAAAAAAGAGTACTTAGAGACTGCCTGGGTGGCCCGAGCTGTAGTTTGGAATGCCCAGGGCTGTGGTGTTTTATTTCATCCGTAACATAGATCACGGTGTTTTGATGTGCCTGTGGAATTCCCGGATGGAGATGTGAAGTCTAGCAGCCAGCACGAGGGAAAGCATTTGACAGAAAACGGGTCACATTCTGCCCACGTGGCTTCTCTTTCAGGCATCTAGTTTAGTACAGAGAGGGCTCACCCAGGGATACCTTGTTTCAGAGAGAAAGCCTTGAGTAAGTCTTCAGAGGATCACTGCTCCTCACTGCGCCAATGGGAAGGGGAGGCCTTTTTTGCTTCGTTTTATTCTCAGGCTTGGCTTCTGAGCTGATTGTCCCTCCCCCCATCCCACCATTGCAAGGCGGTTCTGTGCTGAAGGTTCTACAGGCCCTTTAAGGTTTATGATCTTAAGAAGCACAGCTGGGTAGAGAGCTTTTATTCTTATGCCTTCCCTTTGAATGTTCACAGATGCCTAATCTGTCTTGGTAGCTTGGTGAGACCATTAGGGACAGAGTCCAGTGCAAGTGAGGCACGCCCAGTGTCCAACAGCACTGCGGGTGCACGGAAGTCATTCCATTCAGACCACAGGGATTGTTTCCCAACCTTTTACTTAAAAGCAAATAAGCAGATGAATTGAAGCAAGCAGACAATAGTGAAGGACCCTCTGTAGCCTGGAGGAAACCCTCAGGGTGGCCTCCCACCTCTGCCAGGACGAGGTCCTTACAGTTGGCCCATGATCTGCCTTCCTTCGGGTCTTCCAGGCCAGTGAGAAGCCAGTGTGTGCCGTGCCTCTCTGCAGGAGAACCCTTCCTGTCTCTGAGCCCCGGCAGACACACCTGCAGGTGGCTTTAGTTGCTGCTGCATCTGTGGTGTTGGAGAACAGATAAAACAATCAATAGCAGATAAGTGCTGTCATGCTGCTTCAAATACCGAGAGAAAACATCTTTTTAAGGCATTTGAAACAACTGTTATAAAACAGAAAAAAAAAAAAAAAAAGATGATGATATGGTGAGTCTGTCCCACAGTTGCTGGTCGTTTGGCCAACTGCTAGTGACAGACCAATCAGATAACCTGAGCAAGGGCAGAAAAGCAAGAAAACAATGTCAAATGGATTTGGATATCCAGAGAGAGCAGAAGGGCTTTCCTGGGCACCATTTTGATCAGTCTTAATTCAGGTTGAAATAGTGGTTAAGATCATCACTGAGATGCTATTTTCTGTCTTCTGGTGCCCTCAGTGTTGTAAACTATATGCTGGGTAAACTCTAGCACAACAACAGGCCAGCGAGATAGCTCAGTGGACTAAGCACCTGCTTAGGTAAGGGCAGGAACTGGGGTTCAATCCCTGGTCCTGCAAGTCACACTGGCCCCACCCTTGGGTGTGCTGAGCTGGCTACTGAGTCCAGGCATGGTGGCGTGCACCTATAATCCCAGCTCTAGGGAGGCTGAAAACAGGAGGATCACTCCAAGTCCTGTCTGTGTAGTGAGACCCTGTACCAAATACATAAAACAAAAACAAAAAAACCTCTAGCTCGACTGATCATTTAATCTGCAGAGCTAGACTTTCTCAGTGGGTCTGTTGTCAGGCATTCGAGAGGTTTTTCACTTGCTGTACTTCACCAATGTTACCTGTGACGCTCTTCCACACACCTGTCTGTCCTCACTGTTCACCTTCCTCTGGCACCCCACATCCGGGGGACACTCTACGCCTCCGAGCAATGAGGGTCTGCACTCTCTGTGAAGGCCTCGCCTTCCTTCTGCAGCCCTCTGTCAAGCTCTCGTCTCTCCTGGGGTTACTCACACTGATGGTCCCCCAGTGGGTGCCAGGCTGTCTGTAAGGACGTGTGGGCCACTCGACCTGGAACTGAGGGAGAACGAGTAATTTTGTTGACTCTCAGACAACTTCATTAGCTCTGGCTTTTAAAAAAATCTAGTTGACAAGAACATGTCTGGCACCTTTTCTAAATAAAGAAAAATGGAGTAGAGGGACATCTTTAATATTAAATTATATTTGTTTTATATGCAGACATCCATCAGGGTATTTCTACAAGTGCTTTTATAAATAAGAAATACAGTATCTGGCTCTGAATTATTTATTATCTTATATTTCTCTTTGCACTGCTAGATTGCTTACAGTAAATGAGACCTTTGAGGTCTTGCAGTTAAGATTTCTTGATAACCTTGAGCTCAGAAAAGGAATGAACTCTAACATTTCACTCCAGTGTTATCAAAACTCCCCATATTTATAAAATCACTACGATCAATGAGAAACAATAGAGCTGATCCAACATAAATTAATACTTGCTAAGTGTTTGTGAGGTGTCTATGCCAGGTCGTTGGTTGTCTCCTTCAAACACAGCAAATCCATTCGTCTGCAGTCTGGTTCCATCCCCTGGTACAACTCTGACCTCGCGGAAGGGGAACCCTTGTGTGTCTCACCCACAGGGCGAGCACCTACGATTGGTTTACCCAGGAAGCACTGTCAGTGCTGAGCCCCAGATGGGGACCTCATCAAACTACCCTCTGGATGTGATTCCCTGAATGTGAGGATGCTGTATTTAGGGCCGCTCAGTGGAGCGACTCTGGTTCTTCCTCGGAGCCTGAAACATACTACAGAAGCCCAGGGGAAGCCACAGTGAGGTTGCCCAAAGCCCTTCTCAAGAAACTGGAGACAATCCAATTAAAAGTAATAAGCAACAATTTTTCGAGTTCTCATTCCATTTAATCCTTACAAGGCAGGGTTTATTAAGCCCGTTTTACAGATGAAGAGGCTAAATGTTGAGTTGAGGATTAGCTACACTAGCAATGCCGTCTGTGGACCAGTTCGAGTCACAGACCCTGTCTGGCTGCCTACTGATTTGTGATCTTGAGCAGATTACCTCTGCCTCTCTACATATCCCTTTCTTCATCTGCTTGAAAAGATCTGTTGTGTGGATTAAATAAAACAATATAAATGGAGCACCTACTATAATGTGTGACACAGGCTCAGCACTGCTGTTTTTGTTTAATTCTTGCTCCTAGGCCCACAGGAATTCAGATTCCACCCTGTGGGGCTCCAAAGGCGCCCTGGTGAGGCCAGTTTTGGCTTCAGGAAGTACACTGGGCTTCGGGATGACCTGGTGCAGGGACAGCTGTCCGCAAGCAGAGAGGTCAGCACTGACCGCAGGATTCCAGGGCTGAGCCCAGTCTCCAGCAGCAGGGTGCTGAGCGGATGGGGGATGAGTCTGGGACACTTTCCTGAAATACAGTTGACAAAATGTGGTAGAGTGAGGAATGGGGGGGGGGGGGGTGGCGAGAAGTTGACGGCAACAAGAGATTTCTTGCCTGGGGAACAGAAGCAGTGCCCGTACCCAAGATTCAGAGTAGCAGAGGAGGAGCCTGCAGGGTGCCTGTGAGGGTCCACGGGTTAATGACTCCATCTGGGTGTTGTGTACACAGGTGTGGGTGCTGTGCTCAGGTGAACGCACACGGCGGGTAATTGGAAATGCCGACCGTGGCTCGGGAGGCTCAGGCTGAGCCCAGGGCACATCTGCAGAGTGACGGCACACACAGATGTGGTGCACGAACCCAGACAGTCTAAGCAGGTTGGGAAGGAGCAGACGTCTCGCGAATCCAGGCATTAGGGGAATCAGATGAACCAGAGCATCAGCGAATGAAATATGAGAGTGGGATAGGTTTAGAAGGGGAGCATGTGGTGAAGGGCTTTTATTAATCTGTTTTCTTTAAGAGGAGTGAAACCTCTTTTTAAAAAAAATCAGTAAACGTTCAACCTCCTCAAAAATAGAATAACACAACAGACCCATAAGCCCATCGCTCAGATTTGGCATTTGCCAAGATTTTGCCCCTCTTCCCTTGTCCGCCTTTCTTCATTTATCTGAAGTATTGGGAAACAGGTCTAGCATAGCGTAGCATGTGATTTCCTCCCTCCCTACTGTAGCCATACCCTGTAAATACTGCCACTCCTCTGGGCAGCGACCGCACTCCTGTCACATCAAGCATTTGCACTGCCTCTCGGCCACAGCCACGTCTATTAGCCAGTCCTTATTTGCAATTGTGTGTCTCTTCTGGGAGCTGTTTTCTGACAACTCCCTTTTGTTTCTTTAATCAGGAGCAAAACCAGGTTTCTGCGCTGCCTGGGGTTATTGTGGCTTATAGGTCCTGTAGCCCAGAGCAGCCCCTTCTTTTCTGTCTTTCCAGATATTGGCAAATTGAGCTTTTGCAACTGTCCTGCCCTACTTCTTATGTTAGTTTTTTACCCACTTCTAGCATTATTTAGCCGATTACCAGTCCAGTTATTTCAATACAGGGTGGCCAAACATTGCGTATTCCTATTATTTTAAACGATAATACAACAGGAGAAATATAAGCCCAACAAGTTTATTAAATTTATTCAATACAAGAATCAGTTGGTTGAAATAACACCTGCCCAGCTACACTTGAGATAATAAGTAAACAAAGACACCGCCTAAGGGATTCCTGAGGTAAACCGTTAACTAGGAAGGGTGGATGGGCTTTGGGAAATGGGGGCGGGGAAGGAAAATCGGGCTAAGATCAGGCTAGTCTGGGAGGGGGAGGAGGATCAGGCTAGTCTGGGAGTGGGAGGAGGGGTAAACGTTTCAGGAGTCGTCTGATTTTATATCCCAGAAAATATCTTTCTCTGTCACCCTAATATGTACACTGGTGAATGTCTTCACATGGTGTGACTGTATATACAGATATATGTAAATGTGTACACATATATCTTTATATTTATGTAAGTATATATACACCTCTGTGTCATACCATATTTTGCTACACTTGCGTGAACACACACACACACACACACACACACACACACACACACAGTTGTATTTTGATGGCGTTTGGAGGACTGGAGAAGGATGCTAGGTTCGGTCTTGAGTCACGGATTACAGTCTAGACACTGGTGCCATCCTGCCCTGGTGTCCTTGACCTCTCTCCTACGCGCTCTAGTTGTCAGCGTTTTCGTCTGTACCAATGCAGCGGCTGGACTAGATCATCACACTGGTCCCTTCCAAGCTTATGTTTTATCTAAAATTTTTATTATCTTGTTTGATTTTTTTTTATTAGCTTGTATTACTCCCCTTCCCAGACTCTTACTGGATCCTGTTTAACTATCCTTATGGACTATACATGGGCCTCGGATTCATCCCAGGGCTGTGTCTTGCTGTCTTGCCTTCCATTCCCCCCTTTTCTTTTCTTTTTGTCTTTTTGAGACAAGGTCTTGCTATGCAGTTCAAGTTGGCTTTGAGCTCACTTCTTTGCAGCCCAGGTTGGTTGTGAACTCACAGTGATCCTCCTGCCTCAGCCTCCTGAGTGCTGGGATTACAGGTGTGCAGCACCACTCCTGCTCATTCCCCTTTTTCCTTGCTTCAGCCATCCTCCTGCGGCCAACGGCATGACTCTCCATCCTTCGCTTGGCCCCACGTTTCCTCTCCAGCCATATGCACACCATGTGCACTCTACTCATGCCCCATCTCAGCATGCCCCAAGGACGGGGCCAGCATGGCAGGCCAGGGATTGAACCCTCGGTCATTGCTGCGCCTGCCTAAGCAGCCACTTCAGCCTGCTGAGCTCTCTGGCTGGCCCCCGCCTGCCCCTTCCATCGTAAGTTTGTCTCAGATGTGCCCTGAGCCCTGCAGCCTCTCAGTGCCCGGCCCTGGTTCCCACTCGTTAAGCCCCGGCCTGGATCCGAGCCTAGCGTGCTCCAAGCATCATCGTTAATGCTTCGTGGCACATCCTGGCAGGCAGAGGGCTTCTCATCTCCACTTTGGAGTGGGATGGACTCTTCCGAGTGGAGGCCTCAGGGTTGAGGTGCCGGCTTGCTTTACTGGATCCCACATCCCAGGCTCTTTCTGCTCCTCCGAACTGCAAGCTTCAGCCTGTGGTAAAGCCTTTCTTACTGATGGTCCTTCTGCGTTAGTAGATTTAGCCTACTTTCCCTGAGCAGCCGCTGAAAGCCAGGAACCTGCACAAATATTTGAAGACAGGCTGTATGTCTTACTGAATATATTCTTTCCAGGGCTTAACAGAGACAGCACACAAAGTAGAAATTTAACAAATGTTTGTGGAGATCAACCAAAATGAATAGTTGCCTGGCTCGTGTAAATCTGGGAGTCAGCAGATGTGTCCTCATGTCAGCTGGATAAGCTGGTCACCTGGTAGATGACTGTCAGTTTAATGGGGAACTATTAGTGTTTCCATTGATTATTTGTTGAAGCTGATAAAAGTTGTTTTTTTGTTTTTTTGTTTTTTTTTTTTTTTTTTTTTTTTTTTTTTTGGCAGAACAGGGGATTGAACTCAGACCCTTACACTTGCCAGGAAAGCACTTATTCTACTGAGCCATCTCCCCGCCCCCTGATCAAAGATTACTAGGCCTTATTTTCAATGCTTCATCCTTAGACTAGTTCCTATTTTTCTTAGAACACACTTCAGGTAATTGTTGGTGAAACCAATTAAAAGTTCCAAAACTACAAGAGGTATTTGTGCAACATTAAATTTATTTATTGTTTAGGGACATTTATTTTTAACATAAATTCCTACAATCACAGAGAAAGCATCATTGTTACCATGATCATGATGTGTTTAAGAGAAACTCGGGCAAGCTTTGTGCTGAGTGAAGAAAGAAAACTAGAAAGATTCATTTATCTCTATTGTACGAACAATGGATCTCTCTATGTATCTAATATATCAAATAGATGAAATTATCCTGTGAAGGACTACGGCCTTTCATCTTAAGCACCACTGATGGAAACATTTCTTAAGTAACATTTAGTTGTTCATGCAATGTCATAAAATTCATGGTATGGAATTTTTTCATCAAATTAATTTAATAAACACTAGGGATATGCTAAGAGCCAGCAAGTAGCCTAGGTTCCAAAAATAAAAAGACAGTGAATGAAACCAGAAGCTTCCCTGGCAGAGCTTCCGTTCCTCGGGGCTGTAATCAGCAAGTGAATCAGCAGATGAGAAAGATAACCCCAGGATCAGTGATTCTTGCAATGTGGAAACCTTGGGAGAAGTCTAAGCGAAGGAAGTATTAGCTCTGGTGGACCCAGGGGAAAAAGAGGCTCCCTTCACTAGGGTGGTTAGCTAAGGCCTCCCTAGGAGGGATGTGAGAGCTAATGTATGCCAGGTAGGCAGATGGGTACAGGGACGAGGAGCACGGGAGGATGATGCCGTAAGAGAGAAAGCTTGGATGGCGGTCAGGTTCTTGGAGATGACGAAGCCGTTGAACAGGACCATTGTTTAGGAGAACTGGAGTGGCGCTTGTGTCTTTCCCAGCACTCCTGTCCTGTGGAAGGCAAGTCTTCTGGGGCATTATTCTACACAGAACAAATACTAGCTCATTTATTCCGCAGAGCAACCCTACAGATGGGCATGATTTTCCTTCCATTTTGCAAATTAAAAACCAGACACTGATTTCCCTAAGGCTACGCTTACTGAGATAGGTAAACTTCAGCAGCTTGCTCAGACAGTCTGTGAACTGACACCTGTGCTGTGCAGCCTCCACGTTCACTCACACGGGCGCCATCGAGATGCGATAAACGTGACACTGGAGGACCTTAGGGGAAGGGCAAGGCCTGGGAAAAGATGGGAAGGAACTGAATGCAGTTGGAAGTTTGTTGTCTGTTGGGAAGTGAAAGGAGTACCCGAGTGTGAGCTGCTCTGAGCTTACTCCCACGACGCTGCAGATGATCGTTCCGTCGGGGTTCTCAAGGTGACTGTCTTAGTTACTTTTTACTCGTTGCTGGGACAAATACCCAACACTCAAAATGAAGGAAGGAAAGGTTTATTTAGCTCACAGTTACTGGAGGGTTCAGTCCATATTCGGCTGGCTCCAAGGCAAACAACAGCAGTTCATGCGGCAGAAAACAATGAAGAGCAGAGGAGGAGCAGCAGCTGCAGCGGCGTCCATCAAGCCTCTCTCTTCCTTCTGCGCTGACTGCGAAGACCGGCGCAGTGAAGATCAGAGCTCCTCCAAAGTGGCGCGGCTGCCGAGATCAAGCTCCTCCGAAGACTAAGACTTCTCCACGGAAGCAGGACAGGGCAGCAGGAAGTCAGGCAGGGCGGCTTCCTGCCTTTCTCAATTCCTGGGCCCTGCCCACCTGCAGGGCTAGGCCCCCACGCTGGCTGCCGGGAGCTGATTCAGCCAAGTTCACACAATGTATCAACTAACACAGTGACGCTAACATGGCTTTCGTAGGGCGTCCTGGACTCTTGGCAGGCTAGTGCTTTGCTCTGCTCTCAGCCTGCAAGGGAGAATGTTCCCCAAAAGGTCACTTCTTCCTTGTGTGTCTTATTCTTCTGGTCCCAAGAAGGAATTTCAGAGTCAAGCAGTGTAGCTTAGGGTGTTTGCCTACAGGAGCAAGGGAACAATTTCTTGGGATACTTAAGGAAAAGTTGAAGCGGCTTGATTTTGGCCTGGAAATGCGCTTTCCAGTGACATGTGATAGAGTAACTGTCGCTCCATCCTGGTGCTCCGTCCTGGTCACCCTCTTCCAGAGCACTTCTGTTGAGCGTCCCAGGGTTCCTGAGGCCTTCACTGCTGTGGCAGTGCCAGGAAATCTGAATAATTATAAAAACCTTTAAAATGAAATATGAAAGAGGCAGCAAATTCCTCTGTAATGGTCTCAATTCCCGCGTTAGTTGTTAGCGCCACTGAATGTGTGACCTTGTTTTTAATGGCATCATTATTTTCCTTCCTTCTGCTCCTCTTCTGCTTCTTTCCATATTTAACTTCGCTCTTCCATGGTCTGTTCTAAATTATAGTAGCACTCTGGACTGCTCCTTAATTATAAATCCTTGCATTGTACTTCCCCTTTGTTTTTGTTTGTCTGGTTTCTCCATTTTCTTTGATTTGATTTAAGCTTATTGAACAAACTTTATTTTCTGTCTCCTCATGCAATAAAAAAGTAAGATCTTTTTGCAAGGAATGTGATTGAAAGTTTGGGAAAGTTTTTAAAACTTAATTAGTAATAGTTGACATCTTGTAGTGTTTACAGTATGTCAGGTGCTGCAGGTGCTAGTTAACGTATCGAGTCGCACAACTGCTCTTCCACATCGTTTTCCTGATTGAAAAATTTGGCTTTGCTGTTTTCCAGAATGTGCTTTCCACATGACTCGCATTATTTTACAACATAAGTAACTTAATTTTCCAAACACTGGGAATCTCTCCTTTGTGTGCACATTATCCTAGTTAAATGACATTGTGTGTGTTTGTTTGTTTGCTTGCTGCAAATTCATTAAGAACACTGGTATGTTTATTTTACTTTCCCACAAGTATAGATCAGTACCTAATAAAATGAAGAGAAATGTGGTTATTTCTTAATTCTGCCAACTCATTATCTGTGTAGAGGATTATAATAAACTCTATATCTGTATAAAGTTGAGAATAATAACTGCATTTTTAGTCAAGTGAAAATTTCCTTAAGGATATTTTGTCTGTATTTAGTTTTCCAGGAGGAAATTGTTCATGGACTGTAATTGGCAAGTGTGGTAAGTCCTGTCACAGAGAAAAACTGGAGATTCTAATCCGTCGAAGGGCACACCTGTGTGCAAGCATGCCTGTGCTCCTGCACCTGTTGTCCCAGAATTATGGCTGACCTAAATAGCAGCTGCAAAGCAAGTAGGATTGTTTTGATCCACAAGAAACTCGAAATCAGATTTGCTGAGACGGTGAAACGAGGGCTGAGTGTCGTTAGTCACGTCTTTGCTGGCCTAAACGCGAGACTTGTGGTTCCCTTGGCTAGTGTACAGTGTGTAGAGATGACATTTCTCCCTGCCACTATCAGATTGGAAACCACCATAAGATTACTGGCTGCTGAACACGTTGGCATGCCAGCTGGGCTTCCAGTAGATTCCCCGGCTGTCTGTACCTTGCTGCAACTTGATATTTACTTTGAATGATTAAAAAATAATAATAAAAAAAAAAGAATGGAAGAATTGAACCATGAGCAACTTTGGATTACAATGTAGATCATCATTCTGTGCTCAAAGGAACCATTAAAAGCAAACTACAGGCTAGCAGTTTCATGGGAAAAGAGAAGATAGCTACAATTTTTGGAGCACAATCTTTAACAAACAAAATCATCTATGAAAGGTCTTTTATTTTACCAGGCATATTGGCAGATGCCTCTCAGCCCAGCAGTCCTCAGAAACTGAGGCAGGATGATTGAAAGTTCAAGTCCAACCTGGGTAATTTAGTGACTTAGCAAAACCATTATCTGAAGAGAAACTATGAAAAAAACATGGGGACGCAGTTCGGTGTTAAAGCCTTGCGTTTAATTCCAAGTAATAAACACATACATGCACATACACACACACACACACACACACACACACACACACACACACACACCCTTCTTAATTTATTTCAGAATCTGAAAACATTTTAATTCTATAGTTACTTTCTTTGTTCCCTCATGAGAATAAAGACACATCTGCTCAGTCGTAAGACACAAAGTAAGGGCCGGCCAAGTAACTCAGAGGATTAAAAGGCCTGCAAGCAGGTGCAGGGGCCAGGGGTTCGATTTCCAGACCTGCTGTGCCGGACCCACCCCCAGGGCATGCTGAGACAGCAAAGGAGACTGGGCATGGTGACACAGGACCTATAATCCCAGCTCTCGGGAGGCTGTAAGCAGACAGATCACTATGAGTCCAATCTAGTAGTGAGACCCTGCACACCCTGTAGACCCTTCCCTAAAATATGAAAAATAAATAGATAAATAAAAGACACAAAGCCATGTAGTAGGTGCTGAGATTGTGCAGTTGGGTTAGGACTATGTTTCTGCCTATGATCTCCAAATCAGGCAAAAGACAGAGTGCAGAGTGCTCTGTGATAAGTGTAGGGTAGAGTTAAGGGGACACAAGTACGCAGGGAGTAGTTGATGACCTTTTCGCCGTAGCCCTCTGGCTGTGGCCAATAAACTTGTAGGACTTCCGGCTTCTGTTCATTAGCTGTCCTGTGTGCCCCTCTGCCCTCACATACTGGCAGCATTATTAAAGGTGGATTAAAATGGCATCCGAGTTGATAAGAAGCAGTTATCTTCTGTTCCTGGTTGTGTTCGTTACTTGAAAAAAGTTTCAGGCTAACTGGAGTGAGTAAGATTTGAATTGTAAATGGATGCCTTGTCCCTTTTGTAGATAATCATGCTGAGTGCTAATTTGTGGGCAGCCAACGTGTCCTTGTGCTCACAGATAAACTGTGTTGCCTGAAACAAATTTATAAAAAGAGACAAGTCCTTTCTCAGGAAAAGATTCTTAGGGGAATAAACTTAGTTCATAGCACGTTGTGTGTGCATGTGTGCGTGCGCGTGCGTGCATGTGTATGCGTGTGTGAGCGTGTGCACGCACATTTCTTGGCTTAGCTCTCTCCTGTTACCTGTTTCCACCCATCAGTGATCATGGGTGGCCAAGAAGCTGCTTTCTTTCTTGAAATCCACTTGAGGGGTCGGGGAGCCGGCTCAGTGGAATAAGAGCTTCCTTGGCAAGCGTAAGGGTCTGAGTTCAATCCCTGGTTCTGCAAAAAAAAAAAAACAAAAAACAAACAAACAAACAAAAAAAAAAACAAGAAATCCACTTGAGATTAGGGATGAAATGTACTCTCTGGCTAGGTTGGGATGAGTTCCTTCTTTGGCTTTCTCTCTGAAGGTGGTACCTTGGTTCATGCGCTCAATTCTCTCCACAGTTCTGGTCACAGACTGAACTGGATGAGAACTGAATCAGATTTCCCAGTAGGGCCAGCTTTACATCTAACCATTGACTCGGTTTTTGCCCAACTCAATCTGCCTCGAGGCTGGGGCTGCAAGCAGTAATCAGTTTCGTGAACTGAAGCATCTCTGCGTGTTCAAGCCACACAGTTTCTGCCAAAACTATTTACCTCTATTTTCTGTTTTCTTAATTGTTATGTATTTGTTGTAGGGTCTTACTAGGCAGCTCAAACTCATAGTGATCCTCCTGTCTCAGCCTCTCCAGTGCTGGGATTACAGGCACGTGCCACCATGTCTGGTCTTGGTGGCTGGCTCAGTGCGTCTGGACCGGGGCCAGCTGCAGTACTGGGGATCGAACCCAGGTCCTGACACTTGCCTAGCCAGGCCCTTACACAGCTGAACTATCTCTGCAGCCCTTATCTGTTTTTTTTGTAGCCCCCAAATTAATATGCAGTAAGGGAGCAGGGGTGTGTTTATTTAATCCTTATTTATAAGTTTTGGAATTGAATATTTCTATAATTTTCACATTCCATCAAATACTATTGCTTGATTTTCTTCAAAAAAATTAATGCAAATAATTCTATTGAATGATTAATTAACTGATTATAACTGGAGGGCCTTAGCAAAAGCAGGTTGTTGGTGGGTTGTCTCAGGAACCTTAATTGTGGTTTCTTCTCTGTGTATTAATTTCTCCTTAAATCTCTTCTTTTTCCTGCTATCTAACTCAAATCTAAGACTTGGGAGATAGCTCAATGGTAGAACATTTGCTTAGTGTTCAAGAGGCCCTGGATTCAACCTCCAGTATGTAAAAATGGATAAAATTGAAAAGTGAAGAAAAAGAAAAGTAGAACCATTTACCTGCTTGTCCAGATTTAAACTCAAAGCCAGTGCTGTCCCAAGTATCACTGAGTGATGGATCCTGTGACTATGCCGAGGCCTTGACTGGTAGCATCGTCCTTCCTGGGGGTGGGGTGACAGAGGGCCGTGTCAGGGATTTTCTTTTCTTTTTTTATGGGAGTAGGGAAAACACTAGTTCAGACATACAAAATCTGATGCTGCTTCTGTGGCTGTCTCTGCTTCCATAAATTCAGATACCATAATTTTTCTACTGGAAAAGATCATGATTATATACGTGTGAATGGGGGTCACATTTGTAACTCATCTATTCTGGTTTTTTAAAAATGCTTTTCATCAGGTCAGTTGTGAGAAGACAACAGAGGTTGAGTGTGGCATTATGGGGCTCTGTTGTCTTTCTATTTGGTTAAAGTCTTTTCTAATGAGAACAAAGCCCTACTGGGGGTCATCTCTCTTTGTCCTCAGCACTAGTTAGCGGGCCACCTCTGGCCATTTGGAGGGCTCCATACATTTCTTTGTCCTACATAGCCTCGTAATTACTGATCTTTTGAACTAGTAGTTGGGGAATAAATTGCATCTTAGGCACTGGGTTTCCATAATATTATTTTATTTGAGGCTGAAGAAATTAATGTGCAGCCCATCTGGCAAGAACTTCAGACACTTGGACAACACCTCTGATACTTGATCAACACATAAATTAAAGTAAATTTTAACTCTGTTTATCTCTTCCTAGGATTTTAATAAAATAGGTTGAATTGTTCTTTTCTTTCCTCCTCTACTGAGGTTCAAACCCAGGGGTGCTCTACTATTGAACTACATCTCCTACACTCATTTTTTATTTATATTTTTGAGACAGGGTCTTACTAACTTGCTGAGGTTGCCCCCTGTGTAAGCCTCCCAAATAGCTAGGATTACCGGCATATGCCACGGCATCCTACCAGACTTTTTCATTTATTAACTTATCTGAATCTGTTCTTTTCATCTGGAGGAAGTGGTATATCACATGAAAGGGAATATTATTAAAAATCTCATTTGCCTGTTGACCTGCTTCACAATTAGTAAGAATATGTTTTGAGATAATTTGAGAGTAATGTCAAGACTTGGCTGGAGAACCTCTTTCCACATAATAACTAGGGAACAGCAGCAGGTTCTTAAGGCTGGTGGGGGAGAGAGCGGCCTTGGGTGTGTGCAGCCCGCTGCGCTGGGAGCAGGACCCCCTCTGCATTCCTTGGTCTGTTTACTGTACTTATGGCTCCTGCTCTGTCACAGTTTCTACCCTTACCACCTTTTGTCCCAATTACATGAAATAACTTCCATTTCTTTAATTGCTAAGGATTTGAGTTTTCATTAAAAAGGAAATGTTTTTCACACACCCCACCCAAAAATTTGTACATGATGTCCATAGCAGTTACTCACTATAGCCGAAAAGTAGAAATAAAACAAATGTCTACCAACAAATAGTGTATACTCATATAGTGGAATATTATTCAGCCATGAAAATGAAGTATGGACAAAGTGCTTAAACATGGATAAACCTTGAAAATAGCACGTGAAGTGAAAGAAACCACATGCAAAAGGCCATATATTACAAGCATCCATTTATATGAAATGTCCACAGTATGTTCATCTATACAGACTGGAAGTGCTTTGTGGTTGCCTGAGATGAGGGGTAGAGAGAAAGTAGTGACTGCTAGTGGGCTCACCTGGGTGTGATGGAAATGTTTGAAAATTAAGGCTGGGAGATAGCTCACCAGCATAAAGCCTGCCTGGAAAGCACAAGGTCCTGAGTTCGATCCTCAGTACTGCCAAAGAAAGAAAGAAAGACAGATAGATAGATGGAATAACTTCCTCATAATTCTCTTTATATTCCAAACACTACTGATTCTTCAAAGGTTGAATTTTTTGTTACATGCAATACGCAGTGAAACTGATAAAAATGAGTTTGAAAATAGAAAAATGACATGTCACTATGGTTTTGTCATGATTGGAATTTAGTCTGGAATTTGTATATTTCGTAGTCTATACTTTTACATTATTTGTGTATTTGGCCAGTTGTTCCAGTCTTTGCCGGGGGTGGATATTACCTGAAGAAATTGATTTCTGGCCTCTGGATGACAAATGAACTTATTAATCTATGAAATGTGGTTCCAGTTATTTCCAAATATTTTTATTTTCTAATTAGTTATTTCCGAATATTAGCAAGTCCCATTTAAAAGGTGAGTCCTTTACAGATGCATTTACAAAGAACTCAAACTAAAAAGAAAATATTTGGTCACAGATCTAGATTTTCTTCCATAGCGATAAACATTTTAGCTCTGTAAACTTCTGAATGGATGACAGTGTGTCAACATATCACCTATAAGATTTGTGATCTGTGCAGATTTGTCTTTGGGGGTGGGGGCTTGAGAAGAGGGAACTCGGCCTTACGCCTCCTCCATCCTCAAAGAAGAGGAGAACAGCAGCCCGCTTGCCTCCTACCTTTGTTTTCCTTATGTGACAGCTGAAGATAAACATTTTAACTCTGTAAGGCTGGGTTCGAACTCCTTTAATCCAAATATCATCAGTTCTATCTGCCTTAGGAAAGACAGAGAGAAGATCGGTGATCCACAAGTTTGAAGCATTTCTTTAGCTGAATACAAAAAGATATTTGTGGTTTAAAATAAACTGAGCCATGGCTCTTGGAATGGGAAGAATGCTCTCTAGACCCAGGAAGGGATTATTATAGGAGAAGCAGCAGTTGTTTGTGGCAGGAGAAATTATTCAGAAGATTGCTATTTCTGCAATTCTGGGATGCTCCAGCTGCATAAATTGGAACTGATAACTCAGTCAGTAGCCCATCTGTTTCTAAAAAAGTCCAAAGAGAAATGGAAAAAATGGTTGGCAGAAGAGCGGCAGTAATGTGGTGTAGGCTGAGATACACAGCCAGCAGTTGCTGGTAGCTTTTCCCTCTTGATTTTCCAAGCAGTGCTCTTGGAATCAGCATTCTACCAGCTTGGTTTACACAATGATTTATCAGTCACAGTATTGGCATCTTTTGATTCAGTTGGTGAATATTTAATGATGAAGATGAGGATTAAGAAAATGATTATACTTTGAAAAATGGATGGATTCAACCATTTGGGCTCAGGCAGAAGAAAGACAGAGATACTCTGAGGCATTTCAGAAAACGTGGGGTTTAAAGTTAGAAATATCTGGATTGTTTTTCCAGCTTTTACCAGCTAAGTCCTTGTAGACAAGAGCATCTGTGTGTGACCTCTGGGTTCTGAGGTGTTAAAACTGATTTCATAGGCTGTGCGAATTAAATGAAATAATAGGCTCCAGGCTTTTTAGTATTCCACCAATGTTTCTGAGGTTGAACATCAAGAAGTAAGAGGCCCTAGCTGAAAGTGTCACCACTTCTTGAAGGCCAACTTGCATAAATCAGGGGTGTGGAACCCTCTGGTGTAGTACCCAGTAGAAGCTTGTGAGCTTCTACATCTCTTGCATGATAAGCTTTATGCTGTATTTGGAGGGATAATTACTGTTAACAGCTAGATCAAGCTTGAATTTTCTAGAATCTGTGGCCATTGGAGATAAGTTCTTCTAAACTCTTCCACAGTTAGAAACTAGATTGTGTTCAACTGATTCCTTAGAAAATAAATTGACCAACAGTACCCATGAGTCTCTGAATTTTATTATTGGACTTGGAAGATCATTTTTCAGGAATTAAGCTGTGATTTGAGGAGTATTTTCCTCTGGACTCAATGTATGCATAGCTTTTAATAATATAAGCCTAAAAGGGGATAAATGAAACACTGCCCTACATGAATACACAGAGAGCAGGGATATGTAAAGGTCAGTAGTTACCAGGTGTGTGTAAACCAGGTAATGAAGGATGCCACATAGTTGTTGGGTTTTTTGGTTTGTTTTATTTGTTTGGTTTTTTTTTTTTTTCAATATTGAGGATTAAACTTAGGACTTTGTGTGCATAGTTGTTTTCTAACTGCTAAATTTTTAATACTCTCAAAAAGAAGAGACATAGCATATTGGGCTGAATACTGTTCCACGCTTTCTGACATACTGGGCAATGGCTGTCTCGCATCTGGAGAGGAAGTGTTTCCTCCACCAGGGTTCCTGATTTGTATGTACTCTCTGGCTCCTCTCCCCTGTAGGTCATTCAATCCAGTGTTACACAGGGGCTAGCTCTGTTTCCTGAGAAGAATTTTGTGGTAGCATCTGCACAGAAAGTTCTTTCAGGTTCTTTCTTAACCTGGAAGCCTATGTGGTATGGTTGATATATTCTGTCAACTTGAGAAGCTCAGAGGCCTAGCTAAGTAACTCAGCAGTTCCCCATCCTAGTATACAGAGGACATGCTCTTGCCCTAGGGTGTTGTTCATTGTGTCAATTTAAAAAATTTGGAAGTTTAAGTGACATACCAGGGGGTCAGGGATCTCACTTTGTAAATATACTAAACCTTTGCAAGAGGAGGGCATGGAGGTGGTCTGAGTACTGCATCCACATGAGAGGGGGTAGTCTAAGTACAATAGAAAGGAGGAGAAGAGGCTTACTCTCCCTTCTTCTTGCTCTTGTTGCTTTTGCTGTCTTCTGCCCCCTTGAAGTATGGCCCCTCTGCCATGTGCCACCCTGCCTTGGCAACAGCTGATTATGGACTGAACCATCCACAAACTGTGAGCTAAATAGACCTTCCTTAATTTTGTGCCCAAGGTGTTTTGTTTCAGCAATGAGAGAAAAGTAATTAACACAAAATTTGGTACCAGGAGTTGTGTCATTGCTGTGACTATATCTGACCATGTGACTGAAGAGACTTTGTGGGAATGGCTTGTGGAAAAGATTGGAAAGATACAGAGGTGTTGCCTGAAAGAGTAGCACTGGAACACCTTATGCTGTTCTATATTGGAGAGACTGGTCAGAGTTCAGAAGACCAGAAAGTTGATAGAAATCCTTCTGGTGAAGACCTGGCTCAGGAAGGTTCTGCTGGGAAGAAGGACTGCACTGGCTATTATAGTCCAGACAGTGTATGTTATGGCATAGCAGAAAGTTTGTCTGCATTTTGCTTGTGTCCAGAGACTTTGCCTGAGACTAAGATTAATGATGATGGATTAATTAATCTGACCAAAGAAATGTCAAGGCAGTCCAATGTTGAGGCAGTGGCATGGCTATTGTTTGAAGCTTTGAGTCAGATCTGTGTTGAAAATCAAAAGCAAAGAACCAAGAAGGATGATTGAAATGTGAATTTGACCAGAAAGGAAGCTCCAGTGAAGCTGTGGACTCTAAGGATAGAACAAAGGAGAAGGTGGTTGCTGAGAAGGAACAGGAAAATATATATAAAAGATGGCCTGAGGGCATCACAAGAAGCAGCAAGTCTCCATCTTTTATAGCCTCAAAACTGAAAAAGTGAAAGACTTTGCTTTGAGCAGAAAGCCTCAGGGGACCATGTTCCAGAATGGTGGCAACATACAGAATTTGTTCTTCAGAATTGGATTCAGAGTGCTCAGTGATTCAGTCACTCAACCCCTGTAGCCAAGAGGCAGAAAAGCCTGGCTACTTCCTCAGCTGGCAGCAGACCTTGACAGAATCTACATGGTGCTGGTTTTTGGCATATGCAGAATGCAAGAGTTGTGGTGTTAAGAAGGCTTCCACTCCATTTTCAGAAGGCATGGTAGGTCAGGCAACGTGCCCCTGAGAGGACAAGATGTGAAACTATGAGGGCGAAGTCAATGATTCAGTGGAGACCCCATAATGGAGGTCTTTGGAGAAGCCATAATGTAGATTGTCTAAGGAAAGCTGCAAGGAGGGAACAAATCCAACACAAGAGAAAAAAAGAAGATGTTGCCACTGTGGTGGAGCCTTGCAAGCCTTTTGGTGGCCACAACTTACTACAGATGCTGGACATGGAAGTAGAGGATTTAATGTTTTGCCTCCCATATAAGACTTAATGTTTGCCCTGCTGGATTTTAGACTTGCATTGGTCCCAACCCTTTGTTTTCCCCTGTTTGTAATTTTTGGAATGAAAATGTCTATGTTGTGCCATTTTTTGGGACTTGGACTTCTCAACAGCGCTGATACTGTTAGGACTTGGGCAATGCTTGGAGATGGATTAAATGCCTTTTGTGTAAAGGGATGTGCATGAGTCTTAGGAAGGCTAAGGGCAGAATGTTATGGTTCTAATGCAATATAATGTTGATAGACTTAATACTGTTTTGCTTAATACTGGTTCTTAGGGATTAATAAAACTGTTAAAATATTCAAGTTGTGAAATGATTAGAATAAGCATGCCTTTCTCACTGGACACCCATTTAAAGAAATATGTCTGGTTGCCAAGTTTACAAGGGATGGGTCACTTTGGTTGATATAGTGTGTCAACTTGAGAAGTCTAGAAGCCTAAGGAACTCGGCAGTTTCACATCTTAGTGAGTAGAGGACATGCCCTTACCTCTAGGATGGTTTTCATTGTGTTAACTTGAGAAGTTTGGAAGTTAAACCAAGTGACTTAGCAGGGTGGCAGGGATCTCATTTTCTAAATATATGAAGCCTGTGCAAGAGGAGGGTGTGGAGTTGGTGTGAGTGCTACACCCACCCAAGGGCAGGTAGGCTGCATACAGTATAAGGGAGGAAAAAAGGCTTGCTGTCCCTCCTTCTTGCTCTCGTTGCTTCTGCTGTCTTCTGCCCCCTTAAAATACTGCCCTTGGGCCATGCCAGCCTCCCTTGAAGCCAGCTGATGTGGACTGAAATCTCCATGAACTGTGCATTAAGTAAGTCTATCCTTCCCTTAAATTTGGCCATAATGTATTTTGTCTCAGCAATGAAAAAAGAAGTTCTTTCTCCACCTGAAAGCATATGGCAGACAAATAACTTCTTGATGAACACATCATTCTAACCTCAGCATGTTGTCCAAATAAGCTTATTCTTATAACTTCCTTATTCAGTTTCCTTTTGTTTTACTGGAATCTAGTCACAGATCCTATGAACTATTTAGTCTGTCCAGTGAAATGTTTTAACAAACTGTTAAAAGAGCCAGAAATTGTCAGGAGTTGGAAATTAGAATATGAGGGTTTTTTGGTTTGCATTTATTTGGGTAGTACTGGAAATCAAACCCAGAAGCACTCTATCATGAAACTAAATCCTCAGCTTTTTTTAATTTTGAGAAAGTTCTTGCAAAGTTGTTGCCCAGGTGGCATTTGAACTTGTGATCCTCCTGCTTTCTCCTTCCTTGATGCCTGTATTATAGGTACATGCCCTGTGCCTAGCTGGAATGCTATTAGAATGATATTCTTGAGTCATAATTTCTAGCAACTACAGATAGTGTTATGAGAGTAAAAATAATGATCATATTAATATGCATTAAAATATTTATTTTTATTGAAAAGTTACATTGACCCCCACTTTTGGACAAAATTCTATGCTTGCTATTTGGAGCAGAAAGCATATACATGAATTGTTCATCATGCTACTCTCAGGAGTCTTCTATCTTATAAGAAGAAAAATTGAATATATAATGAATCCAGGGAGATGAGGAGACAGTTACTATTTCTGGTGGAGGGAAACTGGAAAGGAGAAGGAGAAGTGGAGTTCAGCTTGCACCATGAATGGTAGGAGGTTGGGAGATTAGTAACACTTTCTAGATAAAGTAATCTCATGTTGTTTAACAGGCATCTGATGGAATAGATCTGAAGTTTAGAAGATGAAGGGCCAGCCAGATAGCTCAGCAGATAGATTAAAGCTCCTGCTTAGGCAGATGAAAGGACTGGGCTTCAATCCCTGGAATGCTCTGCTGCCGGGGCACACTGCGATGTTGATTGAGACTGGGTATGGTGGTGCACACTTGTAATACCAGCACTTGGGAGGCTAAAAACAGGAGGATCACTACGAGTCTGATCTG
>NW_004524842.1:1329596-1331850 GCF_000260255.1 Octodon degus
GTTGTTGTTGTTTGGGAGATGATTCTTAAGTACCTGAGAATTCCCAGCAATCATGATCTATGAACTTTAAACACATACACATTGATAGATCACATGCACACCTCACATACATTTACATGCACATGGGGGCATGCATGTGAAAATAAGTGTATGTAAATAAGCTTAACTATAATGTAGTTTTAGTTATCTTTTGGCCAAATTGGAAAAATCCACCAGTTCTGCTTTTAATACATGTGTATATTTGGCCAAAGACAACAAACATGTTTTTGATTCAATTGTCACGTATTATGAAAAGCCTGAATTAGTACCATGAATCAGGAATTCATTCTGAAAATGAGAGTTAAGTGAGATGCTCCATCTTAACCAAACCACTTGACAATACTTCCCAGTGGTCTTTGTCAATGAAAAACCTCACAGAGACAAGCATCTGTTATTCCTTGGTCCCTCTGAGTGCTGGGCTCATGTTATGTTCTCACGTAGACGCCTAGCTTTGTAATACGCTGCCTTCATCTTCCCTAAATTCATACCATATTAGTGAGATGAAGAGAGAGTGGAAGATTTGAGTCAGTCATACGGGATAGGAAGGGAGAGTTCGATAAATACAAATGTGTTTTTATTACAAGATCACTGGGTTCTAAACAGGGAAAACACGGAGGTGTAAGTGGTTAGTTGTCAAGTTGTAAAGGTGGCTGGCTGGTGTTCGCCTTTGCATTTTGCAAGGTCCTTTGACTGATGAGCCATCCCCTTTACAATTCAAGAAAACAGTAGAGGTGTTAGAATTCATCCAGAAACCAAAACAAAATCAAGAAAAGCTTGAAGAATCAGAACTCTTAAGTTTTCTAAAAAGAAGTATCTAAAGTTTACTTTAGAGACCTTCAGTGTGTACCTGTGGTGTGACTTCATGTCACCGATGTGACTTCCCTGCCCTGACATCCTCTCAGTCTCTGGGAACCTTCACAGATGGCTGCTGGGCCTAGGATCCCCCTCCCCCCAGGGATACCTGCTCAAGCCTGGGTAGTGATGATGATAATAAAAATAGCCAATTAAAGAGTAAACATGATTTTAGTGCTGAATTTTACAGACTGAGAGAGGTTCCCATGCCTGCAAAATCCCATCTAAACTATTTGAATCTCTGGGTTAGAAATGGGGACCTCAGCTAAGGATCTGGCCCAGTGGTGGAGTGCTTGCCATCCTTGCATTGTGAAGCCCTACATTCAATCCCTAAAAAAGGATTTTGAAGCTAGAAGAGAAGGAGTAACCTACTGAGGGCTGCACACCTGGTGGGCTGGCCTGGCTGTGACTTCTGCCTACTTCAAGCCAATTCTTCAGTACTCTCAAAGCTAACACTTCGGCAAAATAATCCCACAATGTGTCAGAGCCACACCTGCGACTTCATGTACTCCCAGCAGCTTTAGCTACTTCCCATAATGACCTGTCACAAACAATTTCTTACATTTCATTTTCTAAATTACAAGAATAATGATATTTATAATGAAATAATAGAACATATAGATAAAGTAATATGAGGAAATTATTGTGGTCTGTAACTTTTCCATATGCTGGAGGAAAAGGTCAGTGTGGGTCCCTAGGCTGTCCCTGGTGCGATGCCCTTTGAGTGACACTCAAGAGCAAGCAGCGAGACAGCACAGTGTCAGTGACCATGGTAGAGGTGGGTGGGGGTCAGACCACAGCAGGAAAATCTGGAACGAGAAAAGAACTCCGTATCTTCCCTGCAGTGTGCTTAAAATACTGCATACATTTAAAAAATTAAGACCAGATACAAAAACAGTAAACTAGACATGAGTTATTTTTCAGTACAATGACTACATGACTGCAAAGATATCCTGTATTGACCTCTTGCAAGATATCTTTCCAATGTTTCCTATGAACCTTTACTTCATTTTTTCCCATAATTTTATTGATAAACAAATAGCAATGAGACAGTTTCAAATTAAATTGGTAGGACAGTTTCAATAGTTAACACATTGCATGCATTCTTCTTAGTGGTTAATTGCTGTACAAGATGCGGACATGATATCCTATTTACAAACACCATTAGAACAAATTACTCTATTCATTAAGAGAATGTAACTATATATATCTATTGTAACCAGTTTGAATACACAGATACAAAATGGACATTCATCTGTATACCCTTTTTTTGTTAAGTTCCATTATTTGAATATTATAGGTATGTAAACTCAGCAAAATATTCTAAAAGAGTCCAGTAGCCCATAATAGTATTGGGTCTTCT
>NW_004524842.1:1333625-1338695 GCF_000260255.1 Octodon degus
AAAAAATGTAGTAGAAACATCTTTCCTAATCAGTAATCATTCATCTCTGTCATTAAAAATGAACCCAATTATTTGAATAAGCTTATTATTAATTATTTAAATTAGTTTTGCTTGAATTTTCTTATAGCAGATCTTGCTGTTAAGCTTTTCTACTTCATTTTGACTATGTAAAAAAAAAAAAAAAAGAAAATCTCCTAGAATATATTTGCTCCAATTGAAAAGCAGTGACACTAGTATATTGCCTAGGTAACCTTTTGGGGACATTCTATTGTTAGACTGAGAGTTATTAGGTAGCAGAAGGTACACCAGACATTTTCCTTGACCTTGAGCTGGACCTACAGCTAAGGCGAAGCCAGCCTGTTGGAGGGGGCTGGCGTCGGAGCTGTTGCGGCTGCAGTGCTCCATTTGGGCTGCTGTTAGACTTTTATAACCTGATGTTTAAGAACAAACTGTTTTTCATGTATTGCCAGTGGAAATATTTACTCTATTTGAAACTTACTTTTTTGAGAGTATAATGAATGCTATTTCCTTTAAAAGGCACAATAAATATTTTCCTTCTGACCTCTAAAGGTAGATGGCAGAAAAGAAAATCAATTGTTTTCCTTATAAATTTAAATAGACATATTACCTCTGTTTCCAAAATGACATCAGCTGGATCACTTTGCAAGCTAATGACACTTCTCCTGCCAGGCAGAGCATTTGATTTACTGTTGTCGTGAAGTCACTGTGCCATCCTGGTTTCTATCCACACCTCACTCTTGAAGTATTGTGACACTTAATGTTTGCTATAATGAAAAATAAGAAAAATTTGACAAGGCTCATTGTTTACCATTATGCAGGGAATGCAGGGAAAGAGTTCTCCACGAACCGCTTGCTTCTTCCTAGGACTTGCTGTGTATGGCCTGCCAAAAGTTAACATGTTCTCTGCCATTTCCTCTCCTGTGTAGGTTTTTATTTCTAAGCACATGCTGGTTTCATGAAAATCTTTCTGTCTGGAAGAGCAGGATTAGAATAGGAAACTTTTTTCTTTACATGCAAGGTCCCCCAGTTTTTGAAAAGTCTTTTAGAATCTCAGTAGGTTTTATTAGCTACCTGCCCCATATTGCTGTTCTGTGTCCTAGTGGCAGCTTTGGGGCAAGGGTCTGAGTCCCTGGGTTCTTCTTAGATAAAATCGTAGGTGATATTTTTGAATGTATTTAGTACAGGCTCTACAGGGTCTCACTACACAGATCAGGCTTGTAGTGATTTTCCTATTTTCAGCCTCCCAAACGCTGGGATTACAGGTGGGCGTCACCATGCCCAGTCTATAGGTGATTTTTGTAAATTAAATAATTAATAACTCTGTTGATCATCTTGCTAAAGATTGGACACAATGCCCTGAGCAAAGGGAGAAAATACAGCCGTTATCTGGCCTGGTAGGGAGACATTGCTGTTCATTGGAATTTGTTCCCTTTGTTTCTCTCTGGAATTCCATAGAATTTTCTGCTTGCACTGATCATTATGTTAAAATAAACCTGAAATATTATGATATTCCTTGCCATGTTGCAGTTTGTGACTGCTCAGCATTTGTATTCCATGCGTGGTGGGCTCCAGGAATGTCCTAGATTGGGTCTCCCTGGAACGCCAGGTTCCATATAGCACTTGATAGAGTGGAACCACTCAGGAAATGAAGAGTGTCTTTTGTTGTCATTGCTGGTTTCAGCAGTCTTAGAAGGATAATTTACTCTCCCAAGCTTCATTAACTAAATGAAACTTAAGTCTTGCTCCTTTAGTTTGAGATGGGCCTGGGCTTTTTTTTCCCACCTAATTATTATGTATCTGGTATCTTCTCTTGGATTATCTTTCCCTGTTCATGATACTGGGCTTTCAAATCAACCTCACAGCGGGACCTCTGGTGGGGACCCATTAGGAAAGTGCGTCACCACATTTGTCCCTGCGAATTCCCTGCTCTTTACTGGCCACTGCAAAGCCTGCTCTTCCTGTTGACAGGCCACTAGATTCAGAAGGGGCTCCAAGTCTGCTTTCAAATTTCTTGCACATTTTGATGCCCGGTGCTTCCAACTTTGCCCTTTTTAGGTTTCGTTTTGTCTGGAGTGGGTGGAGACCTTGACTATAAAACTTCTCTTGCCTTCTGTGATTCGACGGTGGTTTTGTGGCCAATTTGTCCTTAGGTAGCATACCAGCCCAGAGTTTGGAATAAAGTCATCATAGTCGCTCATGCCAGGCCCCAAACAAACCATATAACTAACTGCTCTTTCCCTGGAGTGAGAGACACAAACAGAACTATTGCAGCGGAGCATGGCAGCCGGGAGCTTCGATGTGGCTTGGCCTTGGTCGGTCTCTGCTTCGAAGATGAGCTGCGCTGTGCCAAGGCTAAGGCGCATCAGCAACCAGGAGACAGGCCGCTGCAGCAAAAGAGATCTGATTGGCTTTATAGCCATTTCATTGATTAGACTGACCCCACAACGTTTTCTTCCCTTGCTTTTGCACAGAATCCTCCATGCTGGGGTAGCATCCCTGCTCCCCCTGGTGGAAGACATGAGCTGCTGGCCTCAGAACACACCTCACATCCTGCCGGGAATCAGGTGACTGTGGCTGGGCAGGAAGCCAGGTGCCCAGTGGCTTGGTTTGCAGTTGGCCAGGCAACAAAAGGGGTATTTTTAGTTTTATTTTACTGCTGAAGGTTTGGAAAGTCAACAGGCAGCTAAATAAAATTTAAGCCAATGTCCTCTCTCCATTAAAAGTAAGTCTTACGTTCTTGGAGAGGTGCACCCAACTCCTCAAGAGAATTCTCTTTACAGGAGAATTGAGAAACTCAGAAAAGATAGTTATAAATCTTAGGCTATTGTTCCAGACATGAATTACACACATATGCCTGGAGCAGCAGTCCCTGCACAACCAGCCAGTGTCACCTGGGAGAGAAGTGGATGGGAAGGCACTGTCATGGCCACGTGTGGGTGCTGGGTTGATGTCATCTCAGTATTTTGCTCACTGTCTTTGCTGTCCAACTGAAGTGCAGAGAAGTGTGAACAGAATGCTGCCTTTATCCAGGCGTCCATCAGGGAGTGCAGGGAAAGAAGGACAGTGTAAGTGAAGCTGCGGTGCTGAGAGAGAGGGAGAGGAGGGGAGCGGAACATAAGAGGAATTAAGCTGTGTGACGTACATGGAGCAACTCCTGATGAATGCAATCATTGCATAACGCAAACATGTTCTAATAAACATTTTACAAAGGAAAAAAATCCAGAAATTGGACATATTTTTACCTGCACATTCTTTTTTAATGTATCAGTTATTTAATTAGATTCTTAGTAGGAAATTTTCAACACTAATTTATGAGGATAAAGTCCATTGACAAGGTTCTCAGTGGTCAGAGCAAAAACAGATCGCAGGTAGCTCCGGAGCTGAGGAACAGCTTTGATTTTTGCTAAAATCTGTGAGTCCACCTTGCGCTGATCTGAAATCTGGTGTCTCTCTTTCTCAGTGTCAAAGATCTCACCCTCCTGGTGTCTGGGTTTCTGCCACTTCTTCTTCTTGAAGTAAGCATCAGTGAGGTGTTTGGGGATTTTCACTTTGCTGATATCAATTTTTGTAGCTTTGGCAATGACAAGTATTTGGTGTGTTCTCATAGGAGAACACAATTAAGGCTAAAAGGCCCAGTCACAAGTAGCAAGCCACTGGCCAACTGCTTCAGGAAGGCCACTCTCTTGCCTCTGTGATGCCCCCAGTGAGGATGATCAAGATGGTTCCGGGAGTGATGCTAACTCGAAGTTACCTCACAGGCTGACTGAAGGGTTTCTTGCCATGGCTCAAGAGCTTTCGGGGCACATCTTCAATAGAGCAGTAACTAGGCATTTTTCAAAACTTCAACACCTAGCTACCTCCATTCTTGTCCCCACTGACTGGTTTTGTGATTGTAGCAAGAACTTTCTCCTTTTTCTTCTCAACCTTTGATTAGCAGCTGTGTATTTTGTCTTGTACAAAGCCTTTCTGGAATACATAGTAGATCAGGAGTATAACAATTCCTCTAACCAGGACAGGATTTTGGCTGCAGTGGGGCTGCTCCTTTGTGGACTTTTTTGCCTTCACCTTACCCTTTTTACCAGTACCACTGGAAGCAGGCTTCTTGGCTCTGGGTCTCTTCTCCTTAGTATCTGGCTTCTCAGTTTTTTCACCCACCATCTTGCAAGATGGGAAAGAACTACCTTCACATTCTTGCTAAAGGTTCAAATATTCATGCAAAAAGCTACCAATATCTGAGCTATCCCAGTCCCAATTTCATTGAATGAAACTACCATTCATTTTAGTCTTTCTTTCATTTACATTTTTAAAAAATTTATGGTGCTGAGAATCAAACAATTTTAGTTTGTATTACTTTTTGAACATCCACCCAGAACATCACACAAAATATCTCTGTCACCCCACTGCCCAAGACTCCAACAGTGTCTTAGATTATGTAAGTGACAGGATGACCAGGAAGTCAGGACTTACGGAATATAACATTAGCCAGCTAACAATGGAATTTTCAAACTGTTCCTAGAAATGAAAGAAAATCCCAGAGGAAGCACAGCAATGAGGTGTTCGTTATACGCACATATTTGAGTCTCCTTCCATTCCTGAATGCTCTGAAGAAGGCTTTAGTTTCATGGACTAGTTGAGAAATAGTTTTTGTAGAAAACAAGTGATAATAACATAAATTTGGCCAATCTTCAGCTCTCTCTCTCTCTCTCTCTCTCTCTCTCTCTCTCTCTCTCTGTCTATCTCTATCTCTATCTCTATCTCTATCTCTATCTCTATCTCTATCATCTCTATCTCTATCATCTCTATCTCTATCTCTATCTCTATCTCTATCTCTATCTCTGTCTCTCTCCCTTCCCCAACCTCAGTAAAAGCCACATAGCCACATAACATCACATTTAGCAACTATTTTTAAGGGTATAGTTCAATATTGTTTAGTGTATGGATCTCTTTTAATTTTTTTTTATTTTTTAAGAGTACAAAGTAGTGTTAAAACAGAAAAAAATTACAATGATACAGAATTTCACCAAATAATATGAACTTGGGAATTTTTTT
>NW_004524842.1:1338795-1341929 GCF_000260255.1 Octodon degus
GGACTGGGTCTGGGGGCTCCCGGAACTCGGCAGAAAATTCTACTCGGCGGGCGGGTTGGGGGAGGCACTGCGGAGTGGTGGGGGCGGCCCGAGGGGCTGGGAGAGGGTCCGGCCTACGCTGCGCCTGGGCTGGGACTGGTCCCGCAGGCGCAGGGTAGCAGGAAACTCTCCGCACACTCACCGGACCTGGGCTAGAACTCTGGGAATTTTTTTGTATTGCATAGTATTGTCTTCAAATTAGTTGTTCGTATTACCAGATATGCATACAAAATTAGAAGAAGAAAGAAAAAAATTGTAAGAAATTAAGAAGAGATAAGAAGGGAAAAAATGAAAAAAAAATTAAGCATGAACTTCTCCTTTCCACAGACCACAGAAATCAGCAGTACAATTCTCCAAGCCATCCTGCTTCCATACATAGATATATCTCTTTCCCCCACTCCCTCTCCTGTCCTTCTGTGGATCTCTTTTAAACAGCTGTTCTGCCAGAGATTGAAATACTTCTTTGCCCCTAAATTTAACCACTTAACAGTTTACCCCAAGTACCGCCGGGGCAGCTCATTTGTTTACGCAATGACTATCTCCAGGGTCTGTTAGGCAGGAGTTAGTTGAACCATTTGATCCTTGTATTGAATAAACTTGATAAAATTGTCCTTTTTATGGTTCTTGTTATATTGTCCTATAAAAATTAACAATAATGTGCAATTTTTTGTCATCATGGATTTAAAGAATTGGATGGGTAAGTGGCTAAACTGACTTTTGTAATTTTAATGCCAATTAGAAATGGATCTACAACAGACACAAAAGTCCAGACTTAACACAGCAAAGGGGAGACTGTGGTGTGCTCTTATGCATAGCTACCATGGACTCCTGCCCTCCACCTTGCTAGGTGGCAGGGTTCTCAATGGTAAGGACTGACTCATACAGCGTTTTTTTTACAGCACTTGGCACAAAGCCTTCCTTCCTCTAAGGACTTCAAAGTAGTTTGATGCTTGAGTGTTGCATTGTTTTAAATGTATTTGGTACAGGGTCTACAAGGTCTCACTATGTAGATCAGACTCATAGTGAGCATCATGTTTTCAGCCTCCCAAAAGCTGGGATTACAGGCGTGTGCCACCATGCCCAGTCTCATTCACCATCTCAGCACACCCCAGGGATGGGGCTGGCATAACATGCCAGGGATTGAACGCTGGCCTCTGCTCTCTGCCTGAGCAGGCACTTTAGTCTGCTGAGCTATCTGACCAGCCCTAATTGTTGCATGTGCCCAGCCCTGCAGAGTCACTAGCAGAAAGGACAGCGGGTAGGGTGGGCTTTTCCCAAGAGCCAGGCCCAGTCACTGCACATATTTTCAAACAATTACAACCAAAATTGCATCAAGGGCTGGGAATCATTTTAGACCGGGAGTTTTCTAAACTTATTGCCTTCGGGAGCCTACAGTTCCTGCTCCCTGTGGCTCCACCTGTCATGTTTTAGCTTGCTCATTTCAAACAGCAAGATAAATTGATACAGATATTATTTTAAAAGGCCCTGGGGATGCTGATCTCAGACCGGAGTATGGCCCTTCTCATTCCCTTCCCTGCTGCCTGCTGTCCACGGGCACTGCACAGTGACTGTCCCCATCAGGTTCTTGCTGTGCACTTCCTGGCCTTTTGGAAAAGGTATCCATTGTGTTTTGGGAAAGGGGCCTAAAAGCAGATTAAAATCTAGTGTTATCATTGAAACCTTTTTAACAATGTGATATTTCATAGAAAAATGTTTATGCAAATAGGCCTCTTTAGGAATATCAAAATTAAATTTCCCGCATCTAGCGAGTTCAAGTGGGTTTACCCCATGAAATGAATTCCATCTCCTTCGCCTCATACCCTTTCGAGTCTGAGTGGAATATACGTAAATTACATGTTTCTCTTTGCAAATTAGTCCTCAATCACTCATGCACTAAGAATGTATTACAGAATTGGAACAGCATTAATGTCTTTTTCCTAATGGTATCTAAACAGAGTTTTGGTTTGCTGTTGCATTTTATTTGCTTAAGCTATTTAGGGGCTAGCAAAAGCTGCTATGAGGGAGAAAACTAGTGTCTTAGAGGTAGGACCAAGAGGGATTCAGTGCTCAGGTCTAAATGATTCCCAGTTGAGTGTCCATTCCACTGGGAGGGACTTTCAGACAGTGATCTGTGAAGAACAGCTTGCAAATGTCCTGGCTTTAGCTGCGCTGACCCACTGAACCAGCCTACCCCACCACGTCCTCCTTGAGGGGCCCAAAGAACCTTGTCTCCCTGCTTCCCTACCCCACCAGCCCCCCCAACCCAGAATATCTACTTGTTATGTAAAAGGTATTGGCATTTTTTCTTCGAACTCAATCGAAATGATTGCACAAGTTTTGATGATCATCCACAAATTTCGTTCTGTGGATCACAGACTTCAGAGACCATAGATTTGCTTGGAAAATCTTCCAACTGTACTGAGGGAAACTGAAATTGTGTACAGTATAAAAATGTAAAATTGGCTGGGGAGATGGCTCAGTGGACTAAACGCTTTCCTGGCAAGCACAAGGGCCTGAGTTCAATCCCCAATTCCACAAAAAAAAAAAAAAAAAAAAGTAGAACTGGCCAAACAACCTAAGTCCTGGGAAATTTCATACTAATTACAAATCTATGAGACTTACCTTTTAGTTCATAGCCAGAACAAAATGTGAAGGAACTCATCTATGCAACTGAAGTAATTGTGCATCTTTTTATCATCATAGTAAAGTGCTTGACTTTGTCTAAGAAAAAGTTGGTGGGGCGAGGAAGGCAGATTTTTAAATCTATAGCTATTATAAATAGACATCTCTGGCAGTCATGTCTTCATAAGATCATCCTGAACCACTTATATTTAAGAATGATTAATAACGATTGGAAGAAGGTACTTTTAAAAATGCATTATGATCTGTAATTTTCAACTTTAGGTATCATTACATTGTACTGATACTTCATTTTACTTTTTAAATAAAGCATTATAAATAAGCTTTTGTCCTATTTTTCCCCTCGAATCTTCGTTTCTATGAGGTTTCTCTGTATCACATTATCTAAGTGCTTAGAATCTAACAATAAGGAATTACGGCTTGTTATTTTCTTTCTTCTCTTGTTTCTTAAGCAC
>NW_004524842.1:1342804-1368273 GCF_000260255.1 Octodon degus
CTTCTTACACTAGGGAGACAATATGATGTTTACATATGGGAGACTGACTTACTTCACTTATGAGTGTGATCTCAACTTGCATCCATTTCTGCATAAATGCCTTAAGCTTATCCTTCTTTATAAAAGGAAATAAAAATATCATATCTTTTCTATCCATTCCTTGGTGGGTGGGAATTTGGGTTGTTTCTAAGATTTTTCTATCACAAATTATGCTACGATAAACATGGGTGCACATATCTTGCTGTGGTATGATTTTTTTAATTCTTCTGGGAAAATACCCAGGAGGGGAATAGCTGGGTTAAATAGGTTCTGGTGCTTTCAAGAGTAAGGTTTTAGGTAAGGTTCCAAGACAAAAATCACTATTAATTGCAGGTGGTGCCCCACCCCCCGTAATCTCACCACTCTAGGAGGCTGAGGCAGGAAGATAAGGGAGTTCAACCTCAGTATAGCCAACCTAAGGACATAGGGACTTTGTTTCAAAATAATAATGAAAACAAATTTATTAGTTTTTAAAAACTTTATTTATGTGTCATAGGGTCTCACTATGCAGCTCAGACATGTATTGATCATGTCTCACCCTCCCTGGTACTGGGATTACAGGTGTGTGCCACCATGCCTTGTTTTGGTGGCCAGCACAGTGCACCCAGGGCTTCAGGGCCGGCATGGCATGCGGGTACTGGGGATCAAACTCTGGTCCTTGGGCTTGCCAGGAAGGCACTTAGACCATCGAGCAATCTCCCCCACCCCTGAAAATAAATTTAGAGGAACCAATCCAGAGTCTCCTCAGGGAAACCAGGAGCACTCTGAGGATGGGGAAGGCAGGCAGAGGAGAACATGGAAGGACTGTGTACTGCAGAAGGTGCCAAGTGCGGAGCTCCATGGTAGAGCTCTTGGCTACCAACTCTGTGGCCTTAGCTTCCACCCTTAGTACCAGAATGCGAAAAGAAACAGTGGCAGAAAACGTGGTGGAGAGCAGGACATGGGGAGGGTGTGTCCTGACCAAGGGTAGGTGAGATGGAGGTAGTCCAACTGGACAGCAAATTCATACATCTGTGATGGATCGCATCAGGTAAAGGGCCTGTAAGGGAAGTTGACACAACTGACTGCTGGCCAAGGCAGACTCACTTCCTTTGCTTTAGCTTCCCACTTCTTACCTACATCGTAGTAGATGCCATGACCACAGATGGCAGCCACTAGTTACTATTTACTTCTTGTATTCTTCTCGCCATTCTTATAAAGTGTTCTGTAGCTTGTGTTTGAATATAAGTGCTTCATCATTCCAAGTAAATATTGCAGGAAACTTGAGGACCTGGTTTGTTATCTTGGGTTATTACTAGTGATTTCCTAGGAGACCATGTGGAAGGGAAAATAGCTACACCAGCATGCAGGTAGAAAATTGTTCCTGACTCTGCGGGAAGTAAGTGGGTTTGTAATTTCAAGTGTGTTGGCTACATGGCTTCAGCATTCTTGGGATTAGGAAAGGCATCTATTGTCCTGTGTAGTTTTGTTTTTGTTTCTTGATTGCTGATCATTGTGAAGGCAGATTCTAGACCTCTACCTGCGCTGTGAGCCGCAGCAGGCTTTCATATTCCTGAAAGCTCTAAAAGGTTCGCTGCCACTGGTCTGCACCCTGCTTTGGTGTGTTTTGAAGATATTGACAGTTATTTGGCTTTTTGAGATCCTAACAAAAAGTGCTATGGGCTTGGGAGTCAGGAGTCTTGTATTCTCATTTTTCAAGAATAATGAATAAGGAAACTATCTTAAAAATCAGAACATGCTAGTCCCTTATTTAACAACTTTCATTATTTTCCTATTACCCTCAAGAATAAAATCCAGGTTCTTTACAAAAATCTTGCAAGCTTTGGTCCTTGCCCTCTCTGTAGTCATGTTTTGTTTTTATTTCTTCCTTTTCATTAGATTCTAGTCATATTTGTTGTAAGCTCCTAGGAAATCTTAGCTCCTTCAGGCTTCAAAGCTTTTGTTTCATTTGGTTTGGTTTGGTTTGGTTTGGTTTGGTTTGGTCTGGTCTGGTCTGGTCTGGTCTGGTCTGGTCTGGTCTGGTCTGGTCTGGTCAAGTCTGATCTGGTCTGATCTGGTCAGGTCAGGTCAGGTCAGGTCTGATCTCTTCTGGTCTGGTCTGGTCTGATCTGGTCAGGTCAGATCAGGTCTGGTCTGGTCTGATCTGGTCTGGTCTGGTGTGGTCTGGTTTTGTGCTTGCCATTCCTGTCCTGAATTCTCTTTCCCAGCTTTCTGAATGGCTGGAGAGCTCAGCTTAGCTGCCTCTCCTTGCACAAAGGCTTTCATTGATGCTCATCTCAAACAGGCCTCCTGCTCTTCTCTAATAGTGTGCTAGAGGTTTTCTTGAAATACATGTCATCTAGGGTTATTTTTTGTATTTGTTATTTACCTATTTATTGTCTTATTTTTATTTTGTACTTATTTATTATCTTGATTTAGAAGGAGATTGTTTCTCCTTCTAAAATGATTGTTTTATTGCATTGTGACTCTTCGGCAGCAGACCAGGAATCACACGCAGCCAAGAGGGTTGCTGCTCCAACCCTGTCTGATGCGCCACCGGCGCTTGTGATCCGCAGGCTTCCCGTCATCTGCACAGTGAACTGGAAGACAGCTCCACTCCTGGGGAATTACCTTATTTGTGTGAGAGTGGCAGGTAGCAGCGTGGTAGACCCTGGGACTGACCTAGGGGCCAGCACGATAGAGCTTTTGGATGGACAGAGTTTGCTTTAAGACTCATCCAGGTTCCAACCCTGGTGGAGGAAATGATATTTAACACCACATAAAACCAAAATGAATTATTCTCTAGGGAGGCGTCGGGTTGGCATTTCTTTTCTATTTTTCTTCCTTTGTAGGCCAGCTCAATTCTATTAAAAATTCTGTTAGCTAAATGTCAATGAGTTCAGCGTGTCTCCTCTCTGCACCACACACTGAAATTTTCCTATAAAATACTGTTTTAATGTATCAGAGAGAAGCAGAGTTTTATTAATGTCAGCCTCGTAGATCTACATACAACCCAGTACCCTGTCTGGGGTTACATTTAGCAGGGTTGTTTTGTTGTTATTATTATTCTCAATTCTGGATAATAAAATAATTGGAGACACCACAGTGAAAGCAGTTTAGCCACTTAGACCACGTTCCCCCAGAATGAAAACATTTGTCCGGTGCTGTGGGTGTAGGGATTCAGTAGACCCCAGTGTTCCCCAAAAGATTGAATCTTGACTTGAGTCTTCTTCTAGTTGTCAAAATGAATTAGCCAGTGTTGACTGTGCCAGTTTAGAGAATTTTCTGGTCCAGGACAAGAAGGCATTTCACAGAAACCACACCTAAGGGTTGTGGGCCCCACAGTCCCTTTGTTTCCCCTATGATGAATTTTGTGGCTCTGATCCTGTGTTCATTCTGAGAAGCTTCATTGCACCGTTAGCACCCCGTGGACTGACATTAATCACCGGCAGTGTTAAGAGTGAACTCCTTTGGGAAAGTAGAAAGGTTCAGAGTAGAAGTGGCCTTATCTTTTTTAGTACTCAGCCACTTAAAAGCAACAGTCATTGTCTGTACTGCTCTGCCTTGGAAACAGCCAAGAAAGAAGCCTTAGTGGAGGACTTTTGGGTGACTAGGATGTCACAATCTGCCGTTAAGTAAAACTATAACCCAGGCTCATCAAGGACACCCCAGGCCTCCTCAGCATTGGTGCGGTCACACTTTGTAGTGACTCATTCCTCAGTATCCTGAGGAGATAAAGCGGGCCCAGGCACAGCTGTGCCTTGGATGGAATTAGTAAAGAAAGCAAACCCAAGTCTGACAAGAAAACCAGACTCCCCAGCCCAGCAGGGGGCCCTACAGAAGAATGCCAGGGGTCCTTTTCAGACAGGAGGCTGGGTGTAGAAGCTGCTGTGGAATTCAGGGCCGTTCCCCACCCTGGTCCTCAGAGGCCCCTGGTTGTCTTGGTTGGGCTGCCTGGTTTCCTGAGTCCCTTGCCCTTTTAGTCTCTTGAACAAGCAAATATCTTCTTAGGGAAGGAAAAATCAAGTGAGAAACTAAAAAGGGAGGTGAAAAAAGGAAGGAGAAGAGTAAGTGGATTTCCAAAGATTTTTCAGTTGTCTTTAAACGTGGACCTACTATATCAATACCTTTTCTGTAAGAGGACTTATTTAGAAAATACAACAGGGCTTGTCTAAGGTGTAATTTCAGTAGTTCCTAAATCTTTGTTCAATCCTTGCGGTACATTTCAGCTGCTTCTGAGGCTCCATAGCATCTTTTCACAATCGGTCTTCGGATCTCACTCACGTGCTCCAAGCTAGATCCTCTGGCAAAAGGCAGTGTTTTGTATCACAGCAGAACTTTCAGGAATAAGTTGTTTAACTCCTGAAATGTGTTCAGCCTGGTGTACTGACTAGCTGGAACCTGCTAGAGGCTCAGTGGTTTTATGTTTCTCCGCTTGGGGTATTAATTGTGTGGTATTAAATCTCCTGTCCTCCCTAGTAACAGGAGGGCAGGCTCATTGTGTGTTTTGTTCATTTGCATCTAAGTGCCTAAAATAGTGCCTGGAACATGGTAAGTACTCTGAAAAGATTTTTTTTTTTAATAGAATATCTCTTTGGTGAAATCCTCCTTTTTTTCATTAACTAAAAATAAACTAAGGATCATACAGGTTAAAGCACCGGTGCTAAATCCTTTATGAATCTCATCTTTTCTGCTTCCCTCTAGCACAAGCCTGCTTTAGATAGGAAGAGACTTAGAAGGGGAGAAGTGAGGGGCCCACTCTTTCCATCTTCATAGCTCCTACACTTTCAGAGGGATAGGAGTGTGCTCTGGCTCTGGGACCCTCTGATCCCTTCCTTTCTTTCATTCTCTATCTCCTGCTGTCTTTTAGGGTAAGAGGATGAGATGGGGTCACCACTGGCCACAACTGTGGCCCGAGGGATCTGTTGGTATGGCTGTTTGCCTAGTACCTCAGTGCTCCTAGATGCCTGCCAGGTAGAGGCACCTAAATGCTCAAGCTTTTGTGGAACTTAAGGGTAAAGATTCTTCAGAACTGCTTAGGGGACTCCTAGTCCCTTGGTTCTTGATATGGGAGATCAAGTGTCAGCTCTTTTTTATCCAGCTGCCCTTCAGCTTCACTCTGGTGGTACAGTCAGTGTTTCTTTCTGAGCTCCCTTCTCTGAAGCCTGCCCTATTAAATAAGGTCCTAACAGGAGTCTCCTAACAGGAGACTTCAGCCCACTTGACCCAAGGAAAGCTCTTGCACCCTTGCCTTCCCTAGCTGGCTACTTCTTCTACTTGCCACTTAGCTTCAACTTACTTTCCACCTGCCAAGGTAGGCTTTAGGCCAGTGAACAAGTAGCTGACCTGGCAGTCATCCAGTAGGGAGCCAGCATGCCAGAACCTCTTCTACTAGCTCTTCCAAAGTAATTCCCTTTGTTAGTCACCTTGTCCTGGGGCCTGAGAGAACATTCCAGAAGGAGAGTAAAGAAAATTCATGGTTAAACTAACAAGGTAAAAGACCCTGAATCAAGGACACTGTCTGTTCTCTTCTTTGTCTTCTTTAGGCTAAGGAGGAAGCAAATGGGAAGGGAGGTACAGCAGGACTATTCTGCTACCTCCCTAAGCTTTGCTGGGTGCTGGCTTTCCCCAACCATTTGAACTTTTAAAAGTCTGAGATCTTGGCCAACATTATGGCCACTGTATTGCTTCCTTGGTTGCCAGTATAGCACAATAACACAGCATTCTGCTGTGGGATGTTTGTCACCTCCTCTTGTTTTAGAATCCTCTAAATCCAGCCAATCAGTGTCTGATGGCACCAATCGTAAATCCTAGTCTATACAGTAACACAGATTGTAAATTAGACAGTCACAGGGTATGTCTAAAGGCATTGTCTCTTTAGTCTTGTCATTCTCCTAACCCTCTTTACATATCAGAAATGGAGGTTTATTTCATTCGTACTCTGGCATAGCTCCTGATGAGAGCAATTTCTTTTTGAAGAGCTTGCCTTGGATAGTAACTCACCTAAAGACATCTGAGTGATAAAGCGGAATGCCTTCGCATTTAAAAACAGAAGGATGAAAAAAAAAAAAGAATGAAAAGAAATCCTCATCATTTCTGCATATTCATCGGGCTCGCACCTCTGCACTAAAGTTGGTGTAGACACATTGACTGACGGCTGGAGTTCTCCGGGTCGCCCAAAAGAGGATGAATCAACACTTCGCTTGAATTTCTTAGCAGTACTCTGGATGTATATTTAATGTGTGTCATAAAAGTGTGTGCAGATTGCTGGAGGCCTTCTGTCATTAAAGGCTCAACTGCTTGGCATTAGCCTCTCACACTTTACCTCAATATAATTGAAAAAGGTTTCGGCAGCATAGGAGCACATGTAATGGTCATCATTTCTATTCGTACTGTAATGGAATCAGCCTGCTAATCAGACAACCTTTAAAATCTTAAGTAATATGATTAGATCAAAGTGGATTGCAGCCCTCACAAGTCTGAGGCACAATCAGGGAGTGACTTTGTGATAATATTTTGCTGAGAGGATGACTTTGTTTGGTAGATCCATGGTTCAGCATTGGAGTATGGAGCCTGGTAAAGCTGGGCTTTTCTAAATCCTTTGTGATTCCAGGCAAAGCTAGTTTTCATTGTTATGTTTATTAACAAAGGAACCACATTTCCTCTATCAGATCACAGTATTTTAGAAATTTAAATCCCAGACACCATTTCCTGTAGAAAAAATGACAGCATATTCCATCCATGAAGGAGTGAGGAAATGGTTGTAAATAAATTAAGAAAAAATCTGCCTAACTTTTATTAATGGAAAGGTTACATATTCTCTCTCCTTCCCCTCTCCCTCTCTTCCTCTTCTTCTCTCCCCCTCTCCCTCTCTTTCCTTCTCTTCCTCCCGCCTCTGTACCTCCCCTTCCCTCCCTTCCTTACCCCTTGCTCTCTCCAACCTCCTTCCCCCTCCCTCCTCAGTTCTGGCAACTGAGTAGGCAAATTCTCTACTGCTGAACTATATCCCACCACCTTTTTAATTTTTTTTTAGGCAAGATCATGCTAACTTGTGCAGGCTGGCCTCAAAATGTGACACTTCTGCATCCACCTAAGTAACTGGGATTGTAGGCATGTACCATTCTGCCCAGTTGGCTCAGCAGACTAAGTTCCTGCTTAGGCAAGCACAAGGACCAGGGCTGGATCCCTGGCACCACATGCTACACCAGCCCTGCCCCTGGGTACCTTAAGCTGACCACTGAGACCAGGCATGGTGGCCCATGCTTATAATCCCAGTGCTGGGAGACTTAAAACAGGAGGATCACTAGAGTCTCAGCTGGGTAGTGAGACCCTGTACCAAATACATTTTTTAAAAATTGCAGCAGAGACTGCAGCTTGGGGGTGATAGTAGTGGCTCTTTGAACACCTTTAGATTTGAGCAAAACAATTATTTTGCATGATTCCTTGGTAGTAGCAACTTACACCATTTTATTCTAGATAGTGTAATTGGAGTAAAGTGGCTGGCCTGCCCAGAGCAGGCATGCAGAATACATGTTGGCGGGTCACGAGGCTTGACATGCATGCTGTGGGGACATCCAATGGTCCACATCACCCCCGGAAACTTAAGCATACATCTGGAAACCTGGTTTTTGTCTTACATCAAAACCTTAATCTTAGCTCTTTTTGAGTCTCTCTTCCTGAATCTACCTTAACAAAAACAACTATAATAATAATAATTTTCAAAACACCCTAAGTAGCTGCTTTAGTGCCTGCTATGTGCTAGCCTCTGTGTTATGTGCTTTGCAATATTAGCTCTGGTCTTTGCATCACTCTTAGAAGATAGAGTCTGATAACCTTACATGACTCCCTCAAGGTCAGACAGATGATCAAAGTACTGAGGGTAGGCACGGAAGACACTGAGATCTCTGTGCTGTTACCAGACCCACAGGCTCACTGCTAGGAAGCCAGTGTTCAGGAAAGGAAAGTTGGGGAGAAGTGGGCCAGTGCCTTGCACAATTTCAGAAAGGTGTGGATGACCATCCCTAGAGTAAACACCTTGCGGAACTCAGGCACACAAAAGAGGTTTTGGGCTGGCCAAAGCACCTGCTTAGGAAGACGTAGAGCCCAGGGTTCGATCCCCAGCCTGCTGTACTGGTCCTGCCCCCTGGAGTGCACTGAGACGGGGATTGAGACTGGGCATGGTAGCATACCTGTAATCCCAGTGCTTGGGAGGCTGAAAACAGGAGGATCACTCTGAGTCTGAGCTGTATAGTGAGACGCTGTAGAGCCTGTACTAATACATAAAAAAGAGGTCTTGATAGAGAAGTATAAAGGCAGTGGGCAGGCATACTACATTCTGGGTGGGGTCTTCCAGCTCCAGGATGTGCACCTCGTTCTTCCCCATCTTTGGCTAGACAATCGCAGCGCTCCTCGACCAGCTGGGGCCAGTGCCTGTAGTTTCTCAGTTCTTTAGACAGATACCCTACTTTTCCGCAGGTTAAACTGACAGCAATGTATGTGCTTTTACTAGTTAATGCACAGAACTCAAGACTAAAGAGAAACATGACATAAACCAAGCCACCAGATACTCTGTGTTTAGTAAATCTAAAGAAAAATTATTTAGCAATGATGCTCATCCGTTTCCTGTAACTGTGACAAAACGCTTGAGACAATCAATTTGCAGGCAAGAAGGATGTATTTTGGCTCGCAGTTGCCAGCGCTTCAGGCCGTGCTCCACTGGCTGCACTGCCTCTTGGCCCGTGGCAAAGCAGGATCTCATGGCAGGATGGGGCGGCAGCGCGAAGCTCCTGACCTCTTGGCGGCTGGAAGTAGAAAGAAAGAGGAAGGAACAGGCCAGAAACGTGGTGTGCCCTTCAAGGCCACCGCCCCCCTGGCCTGCCGCTACTGGCCCCACCTGCCAGCCTTCACTTCAGTTACGCAGCCATCGAAGTGCGCTCAGTCTGCTGCCTGTGGGTCCGACAACAGGGGGAGAGATAACCTTGCAAAGGGCGAAGTGAAATAAAATGGTCTGGGCTACAGGGCTGGCTCGGTCCCAGGGCGGAGTGAAGATGGGGGGAGCGTTACCTCCCACACTCAGGAGATGGAGTCAGCCGCGTTGCTAGCCGCATGTTTCTTATGCTGATCACCCTGCTCTTCTATTGCTTAGTCTTTAAGTAATACAGAAAGATGTATTATATCATTACAGTTCATTTTTCTCATAATTGTATTCTCTGTGGATGCAATTGACAAATTATTGAGCTTCTCTTGTCTCCCTGACATTCTTATGTAGCTTTGAAATGTGTTTTAGATTAAAATTTCTCTCATAAAAAGCAATACTGTAACTTTTCAATAAGAATCTGCTCAACTCTCTACCCCCCAACTGCAAACACAAGCCAGATTTGCCCACCACAAAGATAGAAAACAAACACATATATGGTGGGAAAACCCTTCAATTTTACAGCTCAGACTGATGCGGAACTCCTGATCGCCACTGATCCTGGGACATCCACCGCATCTAACAGCATGAGACTTTCTTCAGGACAGCCAGATAGATCTTGGGGCGAGGGACAGGGTGAAATTGAAAATCTTCCCCAGAGAAGATTCTGTTCCCATCCATCTTCTGCACCTGGCTCCTGCCCACCACAGTGGCATTAGTTGCCACTAAACACATCGCTTCCAGCATTAGGCTCAGATGGGCCATGCTTTCTGCTGGTTGTCAGAACTGTTCTCTGTCTCGCTTCTGTTACCTCATGTAGGAGAGCTTACGTCATGAACCTGGGTGCTTGCTAATACACAGTCCGGGGCTGTACTCCAGCATCTCCAGGAGTTCAGGAGCCATTTTTACAAAAGCTCTGCAGGTAATTCTGTTGCACAGACACTGTCTTCGAATAACAAATAGAATTGGTAGCAAACAGTAGCTTCTAGGGCTGTGTCCAGGCAGCCTGCTATAGGGATCAGCAAGATGGTGTTCCCAGGGAGCTGCTCTGGAGTTCCCAGGGCTCCATCTCTGTTCCTTCCAAGGCTGATTAAAATTAATCTTGAGGGCCTAGGGAGATAGCTCGGTAGTCTAAGCGCCTGCCTGGGAAGTGCAGAGGTCCCAAGTTCAGTCCCTGGTACCACATGCCCTGCTGGTCCTAGAACCCAGGGAATGGTGGTACACTCCCGTAATCCCAGCACTGGGGAGGCTGAGACAGGAGGATCACTACAAATCTGAATTGCCTAATGAGACCCCCACATCAAATAAACAAATGATAATTAACAAAATAAAATTAATCTTGAATTGTAGCACTACTGATCTAACTGCTCCTAGAAAAAGACAAGAGTAAAAGTGGCAACAGTAGTGTCCATGTAGGTCTCTTATGACAGCGACTGTCTTGCAGGGATACTGTTGTTAAACTCTGACTGCTTTCAGCAAAATTGGTAGAATATCAAGTAACAATGAGAGGATAGGAATTTTTTAAAATATGGTTATTAAGGGTTGCAAGGCATTTGAACTTTGTAATTCAATTTGCACCCAAAGAAAATACAAGAGAACAAGAGAAAGCAAAGTGGTGAGCCCTTGATGGCACAGATCAAGAGGCTGCACAGCAGCTTGATGGTAAGAGAGAGAGAGAGACTCGGGCAGTCATCAATTCAAAGGCGCATTGGTTTTGGCAGGTCATTTGAATGTTGATTGGAATGTACAACACCTTTGCCCTTAGACTCCGAAGCGCTTCACCTCTGTGAAGGGTGTCTGGGCTGGCAGTAGGACTGTGGTGTGCTGGGGAAGCCTGCCACGCTGTTATTACCGGAGCAAGAACAACACTCACGCTGCGCTCTCGGCAGCCACACTTCCCTGCCCACATCGGCAAGTGCTCCCACTGTCTTCCTGTATTCCTAAACCTTCCCTTCTCCAGGGCTGCTTGTAGAGCCCAGTGACACAGTCACAAGTTTTGGGACCAGGCAGAGCTAGCTTTGTGCCTCATGTCTGTCACATGTTAGTTCTGTGTGCTCCAAGCCTCAGTTTGTTCTTCTGTGCAATGGGAATAGCCATGCCTGGGCAGGTGACACCATATATGATACATACAGAAAAGTCTTTCTTCAGGGGCCTTGATGTAAGAGTTGGTGACAGATGGTCCTTTCCTGCAGTGTCTCTCATGAGAGACTCCTGTGTAAAAGTCGCAGACAAGATGGTGTGCTTCACAGGAACAGTGGCCACACAGAGCCTGAGTTGATCATTTCTCACCACCGTTTTCCTCTGCCCACACCACAGGGCTGCCGCCTCCTTTCCACCTCTGTATTCTTGGGGACAGCTCACTCTTTTCTGAACCTGGCCTTGTACGTTGAAAAATAAACTTCGTCTGCCTCACTTTAATATTAGGGACTCCTTTCTCAGGGTCAGCCTGTACCCCAGATAGCAAGGGCTGAGTGAAAACACAAGAGAAATGCCCTGTGGATGTGGGTGTGGCTCTCCGTGCAGTACTTGTCACTAGACGTGGCTGTCAGCTGACCCAGTGACCATGTTTCCAAGGCTATGTATTTTTGCATGTGTGTGCACTCATTTACACGTCTCTCACACACACACACAACACACATACACAATGTATTTCAAATTAAACCTCAGTCCAGGGGGCACTACAGTTTGGGGGAGGCCTTTTGTCTCCTCTTTGGACTAAATCTCAGAGAGACTCAGGGAGGAGCAGCGGCGTAATGCCAGCGTTGTCCCCTGCATGGGGCTGGGCATGTTGCTTCTCATTTCCTGAAGAGGACTCTTTTTGTTTGACAAATGAAAATAATTTTAACAAAAATCTATTACTAGCTTGGTATTTTAGGGCCAAGTTTTGCATTGAAAATTAAACTGTTGTCCTGGCAGATCGTCTGTGCATAATTTTCTGCATGCGTGGAGCTGGCTGTGTACATTTCTGTTGGCTTCCTCTTCACTATAATGAGGTTCTTTTTTGGGTGTGTTTTCTGTACACTCTATAGACAAAGATCTGTATTTTTTAAAGATGCCAGTGACAGTGAGCAAGACATACACGAGCCTTTGTCATCTGCTGTCAGAACCACAACCCGGTCTCAGCTATGAGGTAAGGGGAGAAAAGCCAGCCAGGCCAAGTCCACCCACAGGGTGGTATTCATAGGAGCTCCTCAAAGCTGATCTTTCTCCCACCCAGGCCACAGGAGCATAAAACCTAAAGCAAATACTCTGGTGCCATGATTGCTAGGAGAGAGGCAAAAATTCAGGGTTCCAGATTCCTTGTGGGAAAGCAAGCTTCCTGAATAAAGCAGTTCCCCGTCAGGTGTCAAAGCAATGCAGAATCCACCGTGCCCTGGAGGTTCTTGCAGCCCTGTGCCGGGCCAGTACTTAGGCCAGTGCTCTAGCAAAATTCTCTTATGGCTTCGGGTTTTGTTATATTAGTACCTACATTTTCTGCAGGGTGCATATTCTTGCCTTTTTATGTTGTTGCCAGAGTTTTAATGACACTAGTAGCTCTTGTGAGCCTCTGAACATGTAGGTGTCCAAAGGCCACCTTCCTGGTTCTACTGTTACTAATTCACATGCTAAGACCATTGTGTCCATCATGGGGAAGCCGGGCTAGGCCCAGGACAACTTCCAAACATCAGTGCTGTGTTCAGTGCTTAAGATCCTTATAGATGAGAAGACTCAGAGGCCCTAGGGGTCGCTGGCAGAGTGAAGAAACCAAGGCATGTCCAGAGCATGTTCAGGAACGTGGTGGGGACAGTTGGTAGTGTCTGCATTGAGAAAGTCCGAGTGGTTTTAATCTGTTCATCAAATACAGGTGCTCTGTCTTCTGTGTGCGCTGAGCGAGGTGGTGTGGAGCAACAGTGAGCAAAACAGGGAAGATCCTGGCCTCCAGGAGGCCTGAAAAACACAGGAAGTGGGTCCGTTATGCAGGATGGTGCTTAGCAGCTATGCTAAAGGGGTAGTAAATCAGACTCCCAGACTGGGAGTGCCGGGGAAAGCAGTTTAGGCAAATTAAATGAAAAGATATCCTGGTCGCTGTCAGGAAATTCTTTGTCATGTTCCTTTAAAAAGCTGGTTGAAGGTTGTTTGTCTTTTCTGAGGTGAGGCTGTGGTGGAGGCAAGCAACCTCATTAGTGTCATTGGCAGTGAGCTCCGTCAGGGCCTGTCATAGCCCTGTTCTGGGTGCTTTCTGTCCTCCTAGGCTCTATGGGGGGCCCACAGCCACCTGCTCATCCATGAAAGCACAACTGGCCGCTGTGTCCCTCCCTTAGATTTCAGGTCATTTTGGTCCAAGCCCATTTTACTCCAGTTCGTTGAATGAGGGGAACAGCTGTGTTCAGATGAGTTCAAGGGGCTGGAGGAATCTGTTGGAAGCACCCAGAGGTTTCTGATAGAAGCCTGGATCTGGTAATGAGCCACTCCCAGCATGGGGTATGAGTTAGAGCAACATGGGCCACTGCGACAGGTGAACTCACGCTTCGGGGTTTGGTGCGGTGGACCTGGACTTCTGCTGGTTATAAACTTCGGTGGCTGGTGGCCAGGTGGGGCCGCCGTATCTGCCTATAGTCACTTAGGAGCTCCGGATGGCAGAATTCTGCTGTCCTTATCCTGGACATCACCAGTGCATCAGCTGACAAGGGATGAGAGAGCAGAAGACAAAGTAGGCAGCTTTCTGGGCCACCATGGAGGTGGCATCTGTCACTGCTAGCTGTGGTCTACCTGTTGGAACCCAGTCACTTGGCGACAGCTTACTTCTAAGGAGATTGGCGCTTGTCATCCAGCCATCTGCCCAGGAAAGGGAAGATGCTATGGAGAAGTGCTAGCATTTCTGCCGAAACCAGGGACCCAGCAGAAGCCATCCAGAGCTGGGTCAGCCACGTCGTGCACACTGACCAGGAGCTGTGTGCCCTTCCATATTCTGCCCCCTGCTGCTCAGAAGAGGTGGGACTTGGGATGCTTTTTTAGTGAAAAGGATAGACTCTTCCTTTCCCTCCCCCATGGGGCTTAGCAGTCCTGCTGTGTGGCCACCGTCACACCTGGGCCACGGGCTGGTATTCCCCAAGGTCCCTCCAGGAGCCAGAGGGTACCACATTTTTGCAGGCTTACTTCAAGCAGCCGATGACAGGCATGTCTGTAAAACATGTGAGGAAAGACAGTTTCCTCAGAGGACTCTGACCTAAATTTTGAGCCAGTCTGTGTGAGTTTTTCATTTTTAAAACCCAGAACACGAATTTTAAAAAGACAGTTTGCCTCCAATCATGTCTGTTTAGCTCCATCTCAGCCCTAGGTGACAACCTCTGTTCCTTTATCCTCCCAGGCAAGGAGCATCACCTTCCCCAGTTGCCCGGCTTCTGCATTTTATTTTCTTCCCACCACAACATGGAGCACAAGTCCCTGCTCCTAAGCTTAACTATGCAGCTCTAAGGAGTGTGCAGATGAGGTTGAGCCTAGGCATGTATTTGTATTTGGAAGTGTTTGTATACATATATGTGTGTAAGAGGGAGAAGGCGTGTGTGTGTGTGTGTGTGTGTGTGTGTGTGTGTGTGTTGGAACTGCTGGGGAGTGAATATTGCAGTCCACTCAAATACTACTGTACTACTGCTTGGTATTTGAGATGCCAAAGATGTACTTTTCTGCCCACTGTACTGCAACTGAGATGGGGGGACAACAGCTGCCTCCCAGCTTGAGTACTCTTGCACAGGGGCCATGTATAGTGGCTCTTTCACAGGGCATGTCTCAATTGATGAAAATTGCAAGAGGTGAATCTAGGTGAAACAGCACGTGCTTAGCCTGTGTGAGGCCCCAGTTTCCGTCCCCCATGCCAAAAATATCAACAATAATAGCAATAACAATGATAATGTTCAGAAATATAGAATTATCTGGACTGGGGAGATGACGCAGTAGAATAAGCACTTCGCTGGCAAGTGCAAGGGCTTGAGTTCAATAACTGGTTCTGCAAAAATAAATAAATAATAAATAAATAAATAAATAAATAAAATGAATAGAATTATCAGCACCAGTGCATTGCACACAGGCTCAGTGAGTGGAATCTTTTTCTTGGGTTCAGGAGAAGAAATTTGAAGGAGAGAAATCAGTGCCCCAGCATCCCTGGTGCTCTGCCTCCTGGAGAGAGGAATTATGTCCTGTGTGTGTGTTGATCACAGAATCAACAACTAGAAAAGACAGGCTCAGGAAGGGAGTCCTTGGTAGAGGCCGAGGCGCCTTCCCTTTGTTCTTTGTGCCAGAAGCAATCGGTTTCTAATTACGGTGGAAGAAGAAGTTGATGCCTATGAAGTGTGTCGCTGTGTATCAAAACATCTCGGTGCTGTGTTATTGCTGTGTCCTTCATGCAGTGGGTGTTACTTAGGAGCACACTCTGTCCCGCTCTCCAAGGACATAATCTAACAGCTATCTCTTTCTTTTTCTCTTTTGCTGCTTTCCAACCTGGTGATGTGCTGTGTGTCTTGTGTTTCGATGAAATTCCCTCATTTATTTCACCTCACAACGAAAAGGTAAGGAACTATGACTAGTATTAACACATCCATGCTGCGCCCACTTAATATAAGATGCTGGAGCAGATGCCTTTTGATCTCTGGGCAGTTTCTTTCACTTCAAGAGAAAAAGTGATTGATTGTCAGGACCTCGAATCTAGTATCGATGTTTGGCTGATTGATTTCATATCTCCTGAGACCTGGTGTGGAAGGAGACTCGCGCGCACGTGTGTGTGTGTGTGTGTGTGTGTGTGTGTGTGTGTGTTATGCTGGGGGAAGAGGTCTTTGTAGTTAAGAAAGAGTGTTTTCAGCAATTTAAAAATACAGAAAGCAATTCACAAATGCCTCCTATCCCAAGTATAAAGGGAAAAAGAAGAGAATGGAATGTCAGCATTGCCCTAGCTCTGTATTTTAGAGCAAGATTGACCTAAACAATAATGAGTCCAATTTGAGATACGGCCATGTCAGTGGAGACGCCATGAGGCACCTGTCAAATGGGAAAACTTAGAGTTTCACACAGCTAATCACTCCCACCCACTCCATATCCTTTTATCTTTTCTTTTTTTTTTTGCATATTTTTCTTGTGATTAAAAAAATGACATTAACATTTGCGCTGTGAACCATTTAAGTGTGCATTTCAGTAGTGTTAGGAATGTTTGGTGTTGAGGAACCGAGCTCCAGAACCTTCTTGTCTTAATAGAACTCTGCCCATTAAGCAACTTTCCTTTTCCTTTTCCTTTTTCTCTTCGCCCAAACCCCTAGTAACCGTGGTTCAACTATTTCTATGACTTTTAACTATTTTGATACCTCATAAGTGGAATTAAATAGTGTTTACCTTTTTGTGCCTGGCGTAATATGTTCCTGATTCATCCAAGTTTCAGTTTGTAATAGGATTCTTTTCTCTTTTAAAAAATTTTGTAATTTATCTGTCTGCTTAGGTTTTCAAGTCGGGATCTTGCTGTGTAGATCAGGCCAGACTTGAGCTCAGTACTAGACCAGGCTAGACCAGGCTAGCCTTCAAACTCACGGTAACCTCCTGCCTCAGCCTCTGGGCGCTGGGGCTACCCATGTGCACGCCCATGCCTGACATCCTTCCCTTTTTCAGGCTGGACATTATTCTTTCTTGTATGTGACACATTTTACTCATCTGCTCACTTCCAGCTCTTGACTGTTGTACGTAATGGGGCAGTGGACACAGGTGTGCTCACATCCTACACGTATTTTAGCTGGATTCCTTTTGTTCACGTGAAAGTCTCTCCTGAGAGTGAATTTGCATTCTCTTACGTGATTAAATTTTCAGGCCAGTGAAGTAGCTCAGTGGACTAAGCACCTGCTTAGGCAAATGCAGAGACCATGGTTCAATCCTCAGCACCACATGCAGTGCCCGGCCCAACTCCGGATTGTGCTGAGAGGGCCACGGAGTCTGGGCGTGGTGGCACACGCCGTAATCTCAGCACTGCAGAAGCTGAAAACGGGAGGATCGCTACGAGTCCACGCTGCGCAGTGAGACCCTGTACCACTACATACAAAAACAAATGAATAAATTTTCACCGCAGCGACGCTCTGCGGCCTTAGCGGCCCTGTAGGGCAGAACGTTCATCTTGAGGCTGAGCGGCTGGCAGAATCCTAGCCCCTGCCAGTAGCCCAGGGTCTCTTCTTCTGCGTCTTGCTTCTCTTTCCTACAGATTCCAGGCAGAAAGCTGGGGAACCACCGTGCCTCTCGTTCCCCAGCACCCTGGCGCTGACGTGCTTGTCCTGTGCCACCCACAGTCGCAACTATTCAGCGTCTGCGGGCTGTGAGCCGAGAGCTGGCCCGTGGTGTGCCGGAAGCTCCCAGAGCAGTAACGCACCAGTTTTCTAGGGTTATCTAGGGCGCTCCTCGGGGTCCGCTGAAGGCGGGGCGCTCAGGAGACACACCTGTGCAGTACGCGCGGGGTCCGTGGGAGGCTGCGCGCTGCACCTCTGCACAGGGAACTGAAGACCCATCTTCTGATTTCTCAAAGCATCAAGACACGAAGAACACACTTCCTACACTTGAGGGGGCAGTTTCAGCGGTAGAGGGTGTGCTCAGCATGGGGGAAGCCCCGCATTCAACTCCCAGCACTGAACACAACAATAGAAAGGCTGCGCTTTTTAGACAGCCGTGGTGGTGGTTTCAGGAACGCCTCACAGACTGGGTTTTTCAGACAGAAAATAGACTTGGGCCCCAAGGTCTCCAGAGTGTGTGTGTGTGTGTGTGTGTGTGTTTGTGCGTGTGTGTAGGGAGTTGTGTGTTGACCTTCTGCGAGGTACAGGATGGAAGAAACAACCTGTGACTGTTCAGCTTCATGAGATGCACCAGCTGAGTGTCACGTGCCCTCAGCAGGTGGTGAGGCTGCCCCCTGAGCTGCTGCTAGCGTCCATGTCACCTTCGGCTTCTGAGAGCTACTGTGGAAGTAGTGTTCTTACCCGTGTTTCTGTGCGTAACCATCTCTCTCCTGGGTGGGAAGTCGGGGTGAGATTTGCCCCGCAGCCTGCCAGGTCCGCCTGCGGGGCCGTGGAGATAAAGTGACAGGGCTCACACTCAGGTTAAGGGTCAGAATGTTGGCTGGGAAAACCAGGGCCAACTATTTCTTAATGATCGGAAATGAGATTGAAAAGCAGATTGTCTTGCATGTTCTGCAGAGCTGCAGAGAACCCCTTTAGCGCGTGCATGTACAAATTAGTATAATGAACAGAACAGTGCATTTGCCTAGATGGTTTTATTTTTCCATTAATTTGGAGATTAGTGAGTTTGGACAGTGGATGTTTGTTTGATAATATTATTTTAGTGAACTTTATTATTTTTACAACTTTTAATCACTTATTTTCTCAACTTTTATTTTATTTGTGTGTGTGTGTGTGTGTGTGTGTGTGTGTGTGTGTGTTTGGTACTTGGGATCAAACTCAGGACCTTGAGCTTGCCAGGCAGGTGTTTATGCTGCTGAGCTATCTGCATAGCCCTTTTTTTAATTATAAATTGACAAATTATAGTTGTATCTATTTATAAGGTACATATTACTATAATATGGAATAATCAATTCAATTACTGTATTAACATATATACACTGGCCCCACATACTGTGCTGGTCTCACCCCTGGGGCATGCTGAGATGGCGATTAAGACTGGGTGTGGTGGAGTACTCCTGTAGTCCCAGCACTTGGGAGGCTAGAGTCCGATCTGTGTAGTGACAGCCTGTAGACTCTGTACTAAATACTTAAACAAACAAATAAATATATAAATAAAAACATATATACTATAATACCTTGGTTCCCAAACACTTCTGTTGGCAAATAATTTGGTTTGCAAATAAAACCATTCGGCAAAATGTTGCTTCCGTTTACAAACTCTACAGTAAGTGGCAAACGTGACCATCTTCCTGACACAAACACAAGTACAGTCATCTTCCCACCAACTGGAAAATGAACTATGTTTGTAAACCACTGTTTTGCCTGAAATACTTAGCATTTTTGTGGTGAGAACATTGGAAATTTATCAGCAGTTTTAGATCCGCACAGTACAGTAGTGTTGACCACGTTCCTCATCTGCTGCACTTTAACTTGAAGAAGTAAAACCTTGTGTCTCGTGTATGACTGAGACTTTGCGCCATTTGACTGTTGCCTCCCCATGTGCTCCACCCTGAAGCCTTTGTACCTGCTTCTAGTCTGTACTTCTGAGTTCAGCTGTTTCAGGTGGCACGCATAAACGAGAAAGAATCTTCATGCCTGGTTTATTTCATATAACATAATGGTCTACAGTTCTGTTCATGTTGTCACAAGTCATATTGCTCTCTTTTTAAAGACTGAATAATATTCCTTTGTTTACATAGATGTTAATTTGTTTATCTGTTCCTCCGTTGTTGTTCCTTTAGGTTGGTTACACAGCTTGGCCATCCTGAAGGGTGCTATCTTACACGTGGGACTGCAGACACCCTTTCTGCTTACTGAATTAAAATATTTTGAGTACATCACCACACAGTAGAATTCCTGGGTCACATGGCACTTCTGTTTTTAGTGTTCTGAGGAACCTTCATGTAGATTTCGATAATGGCTATAAGAATTTGCATTCTCACTCTATGTAGAGAGCTCTTTTTGCCTCTTCAACGCACTTTATATTGAAATTGAAAAGTAAGATACACTGGTACCAGGGGTAGGAAGGGGACTGATGAGAAATGGTATTGACACTCTGTACCATTTTACTGGCTGTTAACCCTGTCACTTGGAAAATAGAAGCAAATGCATAGTGCTTGTGATGGGAACTGAGTTCTAGGTTTCAACCAGAGAGGACTTCTAGATGTTGGGTTGTGGGTGGGAAAAGGAGCAGGCATGAGCGGTGGAAGAAATCACACTTGGAGAAAACACACAGAGGATCAGAACCAGGCCAGGAGTCCCAGGAGACCAGAATGAGGCACCAGGAGGGTGAGGGTGAGCAGAGGGACACACACCCAAGCCCCACCCTTGGCCTTTGGGGTGCATGCAGTGACCGCCCCACAGGGCTCAGCGTGGCATGTGGTATAAGAGCTCAGGGAGCTTTCAGAAATACACCGGAATAAACCCTGCCTCAAAGCAGTTAAATCCTACTTCAGTGGGTGGGGCTTGCTCAGACGTTTAATTTGAAAACCCCTATAAATGATCTTGTAGTGTTCAGAACGACTGGCCAAGAAGGAATGAGATGCTAGGGAAGGCACCAGTGGACAGGGGCTTCGTGCGAGGGCAGTGTTGTTTTCAGCAGAATTTTGAAGGAAAAAGGCAGCTGTGGAAGGTTGGGGGGATGGCTGAAACTGGGGAACCTGTGGGAGATGCGCAAGGGGGTGGCATAGAAGACTCAGAGGAAAAAGAAGGTGTGAGACAGAGTGAGAGGAGTAATTGCAGGGTCGGACAAGGGCTGTATTTTTGTTTTAAGAGATAATAACGTGCTGGGGAAGCTGCTCATTAAAGAGAGTGAATAATTGTAGAAAGAGGTAATGTAACAAGTGGGTGACAGATGACCTAGAGAGCAAGGGAGGGAGGAGAGAGGGGCCTTCTTCCATTAGTGAAAAATCGGGAGGGATGGGAAGCAGTGGAGAGGCCCTGGCCATGTCACACCCAGCATGGGGCCTCCTTCTCTGGGGTGCAGGAGACTGCATCCAGCAGGTGATGGCTGAGCTGCATGGCCGCTTCTCTGTTGGGCCACATGCTAATGTGGACTTGGCCACTCCTCAGAAACCCATCCTCGCCTCAGCTCAGCGACCTGTAAGCCACACAAAGCGGTGGGCAGAACGGGTGCTCCGGAGGGTCTGCACCTGGGAGCAGGGGTGAAGGGTTAGGAAGCGATAGGTGGTGCAGGGGTCTCAGCCACAAAGACAGTGGCTTCCCGGTGATGACAAGAGAGGGACAACAGACCCAGCAGGAAAGGAGTGGGGGAGGCAGATGCGAGGGCACAGGAGGAGAGGGCGTCCAAGGCAGGGAGGGCCAGGGCCGCCCTTGCAAGGCAGGAGACAGCCTCTGTGGAGGGAGCCAGCGTGCTTGGACAGTGGAGCTTCAGTTGCACCCAGGGTAAAAGGAAAAATGAAAAAAATATAGAATAAAAAGTAGTTTAAAGATCCCTAAACGCATAATAGAGGAAAGTTGTAGGTGGAAATAAACCTTGCTTTAAAGAGAGAGAGTGGGGCTTACCCAGTGGTAGTGACTTCTTCTTCAAAACCAGCAAATCAAAACACACGGGTAAAGTATAGAAATAGCTTAAATGACATGAATATTTTATTTTCCTGGTGTTATCTAGAAACCCACCTATTTACTGATCATTAAAAGAAGACAGTTATAGACCTGATGGTCGGTTATTTTAAAATAGAAACTCTGAAAATCTATTTGTTGAACAGTGTTTCTTGACATGAATTCTCCATTATGCTTTTGGTCTTGGCAGAAAGAAGGAAATAACGTTATGTGCGTCATTAATTACTCATTAATCTGACATTTTCGTGGCATTAAGCAACAAATATTAATTTGAGACCCAGCATTGTGTTTGTGTCTGAGATGTTTGACATCTCCCAAAATATCAAACCAACATTTGGAAATTACTTTCTTTAAAGAATGATTGTAGCAAAATACATTATTAGAGCCTTCTGTACCTTAAAAGCTTTAAATGAAACACTGCAATTTACAGAATTCATTACTGTGCACAACTAATTAGAACTTTAAGGGAAGTCACAGTAGGGAATTAGACGTTGTCGAGAGCATTTCCTTAAGATGAAATGTTCTTTGGGACGAATGTTGTTTTCCAGCAAATAAAGCCCTCAGATCTGACATGGATGTGTGGACGCACGCTCTAAAGAGCAGTGTGACTGACCAGTTGTGTTTGGAAATCCTTCTTGTTCTCTGTGCAGACAAAAAAAAAAAGAAAAAAAAGCAACAAAGGTAACAAGGGAAGGACAAGACAGAAATGCAAATTAGATATCCAGGGTATACTCAGAAAGCCAAATAAAAAACTCAGACGTATCTAATTAGTTTCAAAAGCCAGCTTTACCCTCAAAAAAAAAAAAAAAATCCTCATCTACAACAACCAGCGGTGGGAGCTGCGTGAGTCCCAGGTGTACCGGTGATTACGAGCGAGGGAGAGAGCCGCTGTTGTTCGGCTCAGCTGCCTTTGTGCCGCTCAGATGTGTTTACAGCAAGAATATAAAATCGACCACGGATAGCTCCCTCCCATTCCCCAGATTGATTAATTTCTAGACGTGCTGGCAGATTTTTCCATGGATGGGGATCGGGGTTGAGAGATGAATGTGTAAATCAACAGCAGGTGGGAAGTTGAATTTGTCTAGCCCAGCTGCTGTTCCTCCATTTCCCATTCTTTCTGGTTATCTCGGAGCAGCATCTGTTGTGAAGCAGGACTCATGGGCTTCTGTCATCTTGGGCCTGGGGAGCTGCAGGGTTGCCTGTGTTTCCCGAAAGCTCAGTGCCATGGAATAGCAAACAACACAAGTGACAGCCCTCGTGCTCTGGGCAGCGCTGACAGAGCTGAGCTGTTGTTCTGTTGTGTTGTATATGGAGATTTCTCCTGGTAGGGACACACGCCTTGCACCCCACCTTGAAGTTAGTGGGGTGTAGCATCCTGTAAGCATGTTTCGTCACTTGCGTATTTTTTGGCATAAATAATATTCTAATATCTGCATGTTTTCTTTGTATTTTAATCTACAGGCTGGTATACAGAGTTTAAAAACGGCCCCCTTTTTGCCCCTTAGATTAAGTTTTGAAGAAATTGTGTATTTTCCACACACTCTGGAAATGTGGAATTTAATCATCCAGCTGATCCACATTTTCAGCATTTCTTCACATCATAAAGTTTCACTGCTAGGGGTAAGCCTCAGAGGTCATCTGCCCTAGTCGCCTGGCCTAGCGATCCTTCTGCCTTACCCTGGCCACCCCCGCTCTGCCTGCCATGCATCAGCCCATGAGTTTGCTGTGATATCCAGGCAAAGGCCAGATACCTCTCTGATAACCCTTCAGGACATGGAGTATTGTCCCAGGCAGGCTTAGGTTCCCTTTCTTGAATAATAGTAAGTGTTGCTCTATCTCCAAGGCCTTGTTTTGAAGAGTAGCCAGACTGGCTTCTTAGACACTTACCTTCCCAAGAAAGACACAATGACCAATGCCGCTTGGAAATGTTCTACGAAAAATATAGACTGATTATTGCTGGCAGAGAGGAAGTCAGATCTTTGTGCGATATTTATTAGAAGAGATGAAGAGTGATATTATTGTAAGTTTGGCCATGGCCAGCACCTGTTCCTTGCTACTTTGAGAGTATGATCGCTGAACTATTTAGCTGGTGCATATTTTTTTCATTCACCATTTGGGCCATGATTTCCTCCATGTGTTTCCACTTGAAGTTCTTTTAATGAAGAATGTAATTCCAGGAACAGCTGAGATGGTCTGGGGAATGAGTCTTTTTCATCCACTTAGGTTGCAAGAAGCATCTAATATTCGGCCTGCGCTGGTAGCAGTTTGATGCATGTCAGTGCCTACCGCCTCTTCACGCACACTGTATTCACACCCTTTAATTACTTTTTCTTCCTTAAACCTTAGCACATTACATTTGTTTTCATATTTTCAATCTTGGGGGAAGACGGAAATTAAAAAACATAATTACAATCTCTTGGCAGAATTGACCTTAAAAATGTCTCTGCACATTTTCAATTAAAAATAGTTTGTCAGGAAAAGAAGAAAAGAAAGATGGGAAAGAAAATCCCAATTTATTTGGGAAAAAAATAAAGTTGATATTAATAGAGGATCACCGATAGAAATAGAGAATGTTTGATTAAAAAATTATAAAGCGGTCCAGAGGGGTTTGTTGGTGGTATCTTAGGTTGTCAAGGCAATGACTGCATGCAAATATAAACCTGAAATTGGCGATTCCTTGGGGACCCAACCTGTGACCCTCTTCATGAATTCCCCCAAGCAATTCTTTGTTACGGTGACCACAGTTACAGAACACAGATTAGGTGCTAGGTTCTGTCCCAGGAGCGGGGCTGCAGTACTGGAAAGGACAAAGCTAACATGGGGTCACATTGGAGGGGAGCACCTGCTGTGTAGACCACGTTAAATCGTTTGAATTCTGGCCCTCCAGACCCTATTCCCGCTCTTCACAGACTTAGGAAATTCAGACCCCCTGAGGGGCATCCTCGTCCAGCTTCGCACAGGACAGGAAGCATCTCTGTAGCCCATGTTTGAAGCCCCTCCGCAGTCTTCAAACATCCCACGCATCTGGTGTAACTGGCTGTTCTTCACCTGAGGTCTGGCAGAATGCAGCAAACACAGCCCTAGTGTTTAGCTGCTGGGCTCCTCCAAATTGCAGAGTAGCGCTTTGCTGACCACCAAGCACACTGCAGCATTAGCTGCAAACCCTGGGCCTGTGCAGAGTAAACTACTTGCAAGTTAATCGCCCTAATCCTGTACTGTATGTTGGATTTTTTTGACCCTAAATATACTATGTTTTTGCATTAATCCCCTTTATGTTTCATTGTAACTAAAATTGGCCCATGGGCCAGCATCTTTTATCCTGTATCAAACTTGTTTTTTAAATGCTTTATTTATTTATTTATTTGGTATATGGTCTTGCTACGCACCTCTGACTCATAGTGATCTTCCTGTCTCAGCCTTCCACTCCCAGTTTCAGTGGTCTGTGCAGCATGCCCTTCTGGGGCTGGCGCAGCATGTGGTACCAGGGATTGAGCCCAGGTCCTTGTGCTTGCCAAGCAGGCACTTAGACTACTGAGCTATCTCCCTGGCCCAGACTTCATTCTTTCCTTACAAGCTTTTGATTACTTCATCTGTAAACAACATCGAAATATTTATTACATCTATACATGTTCACTATCTTATAAATGGTGTGAATGTATTGTTAGTGCCTTAAAAATACTGTGTCCTTATGACAAGGCTCAAATACTGAGTTGGATCCATAGATGACACATTTGTTCTGACTCCCGTCGGATCTCGTTCAGCTGAGGTTTCTGTCTCATTGGGCTGGTGTAGAGCTCCTCCCAGGAACAACAGAAATGTCAGCCTTGCCGTTGTGCTTGCTGCTCACTGTGTTTTCGTTCTTGATATTATCTTGAATCCACTATTTCTTTGTGGAATCTTTTTTAATTTTTTAAACCAGCTGTTCATTCCGGGAAGATTGGTTTAGTTAAAACTAGATAATGTAACCCATAAATCCACTTAACAGAGCTCTTCTAGACAGCTGTGGATGGTAAGACAGTGAAGAGCACGAACAGACAAAAGAAGAGCTTGAGCTCTGGATGGCTGGGGAAACCCCGACGCCCCACATGCTGCCCACGACACCATCCTCTCCACGGTGGACCAGGTGACCGTACCACCATCAGGCAGTGTGCTTAAAAGAGCTGTGAAGTTTAACTTCCCTTTTAAAAGTTCTAAACAATCAGAAAATGCTCTGATACTGATTTCTCCCATCTGAAGGAACCATCTCACCCCACTTTCACAATCGCTGGGTCCCTAGTGCAACAGGG
>NW_004524842.1:1368473-1387030 GCF_000260255.1 Octodon degus
TATTTGCTGCGACCTGCCCCTATTTTTCCATCTTGGCTAGAATACTATAAGACAAATCATCAAATGTTTGATTCTGTACACCCACCTGGCAATGATGGATCGCCACATGTTGGTCCTTATTCACCGCACAATACTGATCTCCTTACAAATGTTATCTTTACTGGTTCTTGGGAAACCTGAGAGGCGGACGTTGTACTTCTGTGTAACAAATTAGGAAACTGAGGCACAAAAGGGTAAAGTTGTGGTGAGCCTAAGCAGGAAGTGAGCAAACTTTTCAACGTGTCATTAAAAATTGTGTATGGACGTACCTGTTAGACAAATCCCAGGAGTAAAAGCAGCTACGTGCTCTGGGTATAGAACGCTTTACTTGCTGGTGACTGACGTTTATATATCTGTAAATGGCGCCTTTCTCTTCCTCTTGCTGCCCTGCCTAAGAGACACATGCCAGTGTCCAGAGTTGCACTTGGTACTTGCCAGGACCTGGAAGCAGGAATATAGGTAAAGTCCCTGGGGGCCCTCTTACCGGATCCCCCTCACACTGGACTTCATCTCCTTTTACCAATTCCAGGTTGAAGCATCATCCTGGCAAAGAGACCTGTTTTCTTTGTTGTCTCTTACATCTTACCACTTGTCTCAAGCAGGGGTCTTCTGATCTTGGGAGTAGGAATGGGAGAGTACAAACTAAGCAATTTTGAGTTATTTTTGTGAATGTTATTAGCTATTTCCAATTTTTGATGTTAAGTTTTCCAATAAATGAAAAATTGACAAAAGTAGTGCAATGGCTAGCTGCTTCCTAACAGCTTACATTCTTCAGTATTTACTATTTTTGCTTCTATGTATTTTTCTGAATATAAAGATACATAAACATTAAGACACAACTTCCAAATAGTTAATATTGTGTCTTCTAAAAATAAGGATGTTATCCCTAAGATAAGGTTATTCTACATAATTATAATGTCATTTTCATACATTAGAATGTTAACACAAATTCCCTAGTATCACTTAAAGCTCAGTATAGTCATCCTTTTGAAATATATTTTATATTGATCTCCAAACTAAGAGTCAGTTAAATTAAATGCATTGCACTGAGTTTTTATATCTCAAGATTTTAGGTGTTTTGTTGTGAAAAAAGGTAGAAATCAGAGGTCTGGATGATTTTCAAAAACATATCTAAATCTTATCTTATACAAACAACTTCTCAGGTTAAATAGACTATTGATCTAGGTTGTTCCGGTGGTTTTTCATTAGGTAGTAAGTGGTGCCGGATACGTTAAGGTTGTAAAATATAGAAATCTTTAAAGTGTGCACAAGAACCACACTTCAACAGAAGCAGTCTGTCATCTGTAAATGTACGTGGGACACTTAATAGTTTTATGTTGTATGTGTGAAACCATCTCGTAAGCAAATAGTGCATCAAAGGTTTTGGCTCAGTACTGATAATGGATTATAACAGATCGAAATTAAATATGATTTAAGTGACAGGAAAACGGTGCCAGCTAAATAAATAATTGAGTAATCATCCCCCAGTTAAACCTGGCAAGTTAAATTGCTAGGCTGGAATCGAGTGCCGCTGTCCACATTTTACCCCTAATAGAAACTGTATTAAACATAAGAGAACAACCAGAAGCTATTCAGAGAAAGGACCTGTCCTTTGATGTGTCTACTTGTTGCAATGTGGAGGTTATCATAAGGGACTGAATGCCCAGGAAAAAAGGAGCCACAGAAAATAGAAAAGTGTGAGTCCACATTGTTTGGGAATCAGCCAATTTGAAGGTGAGTGACAGCACATCTTGGCATTTTTGTCTTGTTCTAATGGTGATTAGTAGGGTCAATGACTATTGCTTGCCCTTGGGCCCCTGGATGACCTTGCATCAGTGACATAACAGAACATTTACCTACATTCCCCCACTCCCTCATCTGTAGATGAAGAGCATCCTGAGCTGCCTTCCAGCTCTTGAAATCAGAGATTTTATCAAGCTAGAGATCCCTATTAAATAGTGTGGTTTTGCTTTTTCTTATGTCATTTGACCTGCTCTTTGTCATGTTGCCCCTGTGCCACTAGAGTTCCCCACCTGCTTCTAGATCATCAAAATACTTAGTTTAGACAGAGCACATATGACCTGTTCTACTTCTTAAACATCAGTCGCGTTCCCCTTACACTTCATTAACCAGAATGTTTTGTTCGAATAGCCCATTCTGTGACCGTGTAGGATAAGAGAAATTTTACTGTAATTAGAAAAAGATTTACATATTTTTTCAAAAAATGGAATAAGTACTAACACATTAGTGTCTACTTAAAAGCCATTAATATTCACAGTAATTCAGCAACCTAAGAGAAAAAGAACTGACCCTACTCATTACCCAGGGCAATGTTGGGTTGAATTTTAATTATAAAATCAGTTCAGCATTTGTGTTTTCCAGGTCAGCAGAATGTGTCCCATGTAGCCGTTACCAAACTTCCTAGACCTTGAAAACTATATTTCTCTTGCATAAAGTGGGAACGCCTATGTCAGAGAGGCACAAAGATGAACGTGAGCCACAGATCACATATGCAAAGCAAATACTGCATAATGGGCATTGACAGATGTTAATGGTCATAGACAGTGAGCTATCACTGAGTCTGCAGCAATTTCTTTCACAGTGTAGGGTCTTCCAGCCAATCTGCATGATCAAGAACTTATTACATTGTGTCAGTCATCTTAATTGGTTCGTAACATTGGATTGACCTTGTAGCAAATCACTGTCTTAATTCGTAACCTAAGGCAGATAGAACCTCTTCTTAGTTTAATACAAAAATATGAATAGTCTAACTCAAACCATATCACAGTTCCATTATCTAGAAAAGACTGACAGTCATTCATTAGCCCTTTTAATTGTGCTGGCCCCAGGAATGCAAAACCAGCTTTCTTATCTCTAAGTGTAAATATGTGTTGAGCCATATGAGCGAAGATCAACAAAATAGTTTTGTTTAAAATGTTATGATTATTGTTTATATTTGGACCTGGGCTGCTTCTAATCATAGTTCCCTAGATACAAAAACAACAAAAGGCAAAAATATGATAAAGCTAAGAAATCACTCTTAACACTAGCATTATAACACCCAACTAGTAGATTACAAATGATTTAGTATTTGTTTCCACAACAAATTCAAGAAAAGAACCCTCAGACTCTCCCACTCAATTTTTGTGTCTTAGAAACTTGAGAATAACCTTCGTGAGGTTAGTGAAGACCCGTCCAACCTTGATAATGAGAAATGTGAGCACTATTATCACATTCCTCTTGTTGGGTCCTTCCTCTTCTTTTTAATGATCTAATTAACCATTGTCATGTTTATTGCTATACCCAATATGGGGAATGGCTAGATTTTAATATGCCCCAGGTCTATATAAGGAAATATATGTGTGTGTGTGTGTGTGTGTGTGTGTAGTATTTAGGACAAGGTGTACAGGGTCTTACTGCATAGATTGGACTCATAGTGATCTGCCTGTGTTCAGCCTCCCAAGTGCTGGGATTACAGGAGCGCGCCACTACGCTCCGTCTCAATTGCCGGCTCAGTGCGCCCTGGGGGCGGGGACAGCACAGCAGGCCAGGGACCAAACTCCTGGCCCCTGCATCTGCCTAAGCAGGTACTTTAATCCACTGAGCTATTTGGCCAGCCCTAGTATTTCTATTTTTGTTTTATGTATATTGTAGTTAAAGGAAGGATGGCATTCTCTTGATACAACTGGGAGCATGGAGAACCTCAACCTCCCTAGAAACTGAGCTGAAAGGGCTTGAGTTTGGGATGGTTTAGGCAACTCTGAACCCAAACACATAGGCCTACAAAGGTCTGGGGACAGTTTAGGGATTCATCTGGACACACACACCAGACTCTAGTGATCCTCTTTTTTGGATTAGGAAATGGAAGTTTCTTTGGTTTTAATCAAAATTTCTCATAATCTGGTTAAACAATGTCATAAAGGCATTGGTTTCCTCTGTCCCAGGTGAATGAAAATATTTACCACTAAAGATAGGTTATTAATTTTATAGCCCTGCCTACCTCCGTGCCTCTGTCAAGAATATGAGAAGAGATATTAAATCTCAATTTTAATAAAATTATTGACATCATTTGGGAGTTTTATAACACTTGACATTTGCTTTCAGTATTGGGGGAAGAAAAAGAAACTAAATTGATTTGGTATTTATTTCCAAGGTTGGAGTACGACAAGTTACCTTAAACATAAAATATGTATGCTGCTTTTGAATGCAATGAGCAGAATGGGCTGTTGATTCTGAAAATGAACATAAATTTTAGAATAAAATGGGTTATGTGGTAATGCTAATAATGTAATCTGATTGCTAAATGAGCCTGTTTTATTATATTCATCATTGGATTCCTATTGCCACCTAGACAGCCTTCAAAACTGATATAAATTGACGTTTAGACCTGGCAGCCAGCTCGAGAGCGAATGAACAGAGCACGTGCTGGCTGCTAACTTCTCCAAAGTGTTTCTTCAGCGTCACCTTTTGGTCATTGTTACCAGAATTAAAAGACTTTGTTTCGAGACGAACATCTTGAAGTGTGGACTTCCTTGCAGAAAGTATCTGTCCTCTTTGCAATGGGCTTTGATGCTCCTGGCTAACGACACAGAGATGCTGGGGGGACGGGTGGCGGGGGGGTTCCTTGGCAGTGTTGGCCTGCACAGGCAGGGACGGCATGGGAGGCCCAGCAAGAACTTGCGGGGCTCCTGCGCAGGTCAGCCCGCGTCGCATCGGCTGCTTTAAATGCCAGATAATCAATTTGGAAGAGTTCCTAATAGTATGGGATAAATGAGGAAGGAAAATGCTCATTAAGATGTCACCTCTTTGGTACTATTTGTCACTGGACCCTTAAGGGGAACTGCTCAGGAATAGGTGTCCCTCGTTGAATACGTGAGAACCATTTTCATCAGGAATTCAGCCCATCAGCAAGGTTGATGCCAGATTCTCTTAAAAAAAGGACAGGTTTCCCCAGCTGTTCTTTGGTGAATCCCCATTAAAGCCTATGGCTGATAGAATGTTGAAAAAAAAAAAAAAAAAAAAAAAAAAAAGCTGGATTCTGTAATTATCACCTGCGTTTTCAGGAAAAGCCCCCCAAACTGTGTGCAGAGGCCAGCAGCCGTCCGGTTTATTTTATGTACTCTTCCTATACGGTGAACAACGGAGTGCCTCAGTGGGTCTCTTTTTGCTTTTGCCTTCCTAAAGAAGATGCCAGTTTATTTACCCTCCCCCATGTACATAGATGTTAAGCTCTGCAATCCACTTTAAAAGTGAAATTTTAATTACTTTCTGCTGTTCTCAGCTCATTCCAGTCGGCAGCCATCTTGCTTGAGGGTAAAACAAAACAAAATAAACGGGGGCTCTTGGGAGAAGCCAAGGCCTTTTCCTGATCGGAGGACAGGAGCCCATTGTCAGAGGCAGCTGCTGGACCCTTCGCGCAAGCACAGGCTCAGCCTCCAGGGGCCTTGGGAGGGCGTCAGGCCGGCTCTGATGGCTCTTCCTCTCTAATGATGTCACCTGTCCACACAGTGGGTGGGACAGAGACCTGACATGCAGAATGCAATTAGTCTTGTTTCCAGGTATCTCGCATAGCTTCCAACAGCCCTGGGAACTAGAAATGAAGGCAGCTCTTCTGCAGAGGCATAAAAGAAGGGTGAGGCGTGTGCTTTAGCGAGTCACTGAAGGCCGGGTGCTGGGTGGCGCTGTCTTCCCCCCAGAGCACATACAGATACAGAGGGGCTGCATTTCCATAATAATCACTCTGGCCAGGGCTTTGCATAGAGACTGCTCTGTAACATTTGCAGCTTTCTCATTTACAGTTTTTTTTTTTTTTTAATAATCAGAATGAATCGTATTATCCACAGTAACACACACACACACACACACACACACACATACACACACCCCACATTTTAGAGGGCTGAAATGACCCACTATACCCTCCGTTCTCAGTACCATATTCTACAAAATGGGAATAATATGATCATAACCTGTGTGAGTTATTAGAATTTCATAATGTGAGAAAAAGGTTTAAAAATTCATGCATGCTCCTCAGATGTAGCATCTCGCGTCAGTTAGCCCTAACATTCACATTGCTAGGACTATCACCCAGAGAATGGAAGCAAACACACATCTGCCCACCCCTTCTCTCACCCCTTTTCACAGGACCTGACAGAAGCTTGAGCTGTGAACAGCAGAGCCCTCCTAGCCACTGGGCTGGGGCAGTTCAGTACACAAGGATGTGGCACATGGCAGCTACTACAATCTCTGCTGTCCCTAAGGCTGGGATTAGGATGCTCAAGTTGCCATGACAACAAGCTGCCGCTTGGTTCCCAGCTTGCCAGATCAATTGCCTGGGACAGCATTGGCCGGCTCATTTTTTGTTTTATGAGCATTTCCTTAAAAAAAAAAAAAAAAATACCAGAGGAGATTCTGTGTCTAACTTGGATTTTTCTGTCATCTTAATTCCTGAATAGCTTTTGGATTTGGTTATAAACCAGTATAGTAACTGTCTTTTCCCTGGATATATTTCCTCTGAGTGAGACAGAATGAAAGTTAGAACTCAAAACAAGAAATGTTACTTGAATTCCAGCCCAAAGCTGAGGAAGCAGGCATTCATCCAAGGGAAAACATTTGCTGGAGTTTGATCAGCATGCAAAGGCACCCATCAAAATCTCGGTATATCTCCTTATCTTAAATTTATTGATGCACAACCATCTGTATAGAAGGATTTATCAGGCACTACCATAGATACTTTCAGATTCACTTGGTCCTCGTAGAACTTTGGGTGGTGGGCATTGCTGGTTCTTTCGTTCAAAAGGGAAACTCTCCAAAATCTCAGCAGTGCTGCTGTGCCCAGGCAAGGGTCTCTTCCACTCTACAGAACCACTTTTCTGCATGGCCATTTTTTTTTGACCAGCTCAGCCTGCCCTGAAGGCAGGGCTGGCCAGCATATGGCACTGGGGATCAAATCGCAGTCCCATGCACCTGCCTAAGCTTGTCTAAGCAGGTGCTTTAGACCACTGAGCTATCTGGCCAGCCCTGCATGGCCCTATTAATGGGCCTCTTCATTCTTTGCAGAGAGATCAGTGACAAGCAAGATAAAACAGATGAGTGACCATCACTTCCCTATCCTCTGACTTCTGGCTGACAGCTTCCACATTGCTTTCTGGCTTTGGGATCAGATCAACTAGTGAGGGACTCCCAAAGACAAAGATTACCCATGATCTCTTCTGCCCAAGAATCCTAAAAGGCATTTGGGGTACTTGACCACTTTTGGCAGAACCAGTCCCTCCGCGGGATCCTTTGGGGTGCTCTGCAGTCTCAGGGCAGCTTGGGGCAATCTGTGCCTCTCTAACTTGATGGGCTTACCTTGAGTAGAACCATGACATGACAGAAGATGTGTTCAAAAAGGATTAATCCAAAGTCTGTATGCAAATTGGACATCAGTGATGAGACTGGATTTATAATCCCAACTAGGAAACCATTTCAGTAACCTGGGTGAGAATGATGATGTCATGTAGAAGACAGGGCCAGAGGGAAGAGAAGATAAATAGAAAGCAGGGGACGATGGGAGATTTAGAAGGGCTAGGAATGAAGAGGTGGGTCTAAACCCTTAGAACGAGGTGGTAGCACCTAACGGAATCCACAGGATGCCATCATTTCTGTTTTTGTCCTTTAAATTTCTTTTCTTCAAATATGTATTAACAACCAAGATAAACAGAGTTTTTACATTCGCTTTTCGGTGTTTCATTTAATTACTTATGTTGTTACCATATTGCTTTTGTGCTACTTTTCATTGCAGATGGATTAGCTAAACTTTGTTTTGCCGCCAGAGAACAAGCTGAATTACTATTTATAATGTCGTTTCTATGGAAAATGAATTACAAATTTCAAACAGCCTTGCCTCGAATTTTTGAATATGGAGTTGTGGACTTCTTACTGCATTTTATTTGAAAAAGAGATATTCTTGTAGTAGATTTGGTATTGACTCAGAAGAAAGGTAAAGTTGAAAAGCATATATTTGCATAAAAATTAGAATTTAAAGGATGGAAATTACTGAAAAGTAGGCAGTAGGAAGAAGAGAGGCGGTAATATACATTGTTTGTTCAGCTAGCCTACCACTGAAAGAAAAACCAGCACAAGCTCTCCTTCATATAAAATAAAAAAATAAATCAACTTTGTTATGGTGAAAATTAATTACAGCTCTGTGAAGATAAATTGCCATTTTAAAAGGAACCATTTTCAATGGGCATATCTGAGCTGTGAAGAAAGATTGAGGACATCAGGTAATGGACATGTATCGGAGAAAAGCAGACTGAACTGCATATTCTAGTTTAAGCTGATTTAAAAATCAGTACACTAAAGGCTGGCCAGATAGCTCAGCAGACCAAAGCGCCTACTTCGGCAGGGGCAGGACTGAGGTTTGATTCCCAGGATGCCGTGCCGGCCCTAACCCCCAGGGTACTGCGCTAAACCAACGATTGAGGCTGGGCATGGTGGTGCACACCTGTAATCCCAGCGCTTGGGAGGCTGAAAACAGGAGGATTACTATGAGTCTGATCTGTGTAGTGAGACCCTGTCGGCCCTCTACTAAATACATAATAAATAAATAAATAAATAAATAAATAAATTAAATTAAATGTAGAAATGCTAGTAAGTTAAGTTTAAAAAAACAAAATCAGTGCAGTAGACTATGGCAAAATACAGGTTTCCTGCCTTACACTGCCCAAATGGAAACCAAATGAGTCGCCGAGAAGTGGTACATGTGCCTCTCTGCGGGGATCTGCTGCTGAGAGGATCATTCAGGACCCGTTTCTGTGTTTCAGTCAACTTGGCAAGTCTTTATTAAACGTCTGTCATATGCTAGCACCAATAGAAGTGCTGGAAGAAGAATGTGACCCTTCCGTGCCATTCAGGAACTTGTAATTTAGTTGGGGAGACAAGACAAATATATGTAAATCAGTTAGAATTTGTTCTGTTACCAAACTGTTAGGTGGGTTTTTAAATTACAGACATACTGGAAGAGAAATGGCAGCGACAGAGTGGCCTTTGTGAACAGAAGTGGTCTAAGGTAGCTTTGTAAAGGAAGAGTGATTAAGGGAACATTCAAATGGATTCAGCAGGGAATGTCTGTCACCACCCCAGGTAAACAAGGACCAATGTGCTGGTGAGGGAGAAGGGCAAACAACCTCACCCTGAGTGTCTGCATCAGACATTATGGAAGACATTATAGACAGTTGGGCAGATTTGGAAGGCCTAGAATACCTGACCCTGTCTGTACCTGTTGCGCCAATGATGGGAGACAAAAGTGACTACCAAGGGCATGTGGCGTCACGCAAAACCACAGAGCAAGAGCAGAGGCACGTGATGGTCCCCGTGCTTGCCTTCTACTAGGACGTCACAAGCCACGCTGATGGTGTGGCTGACAAGCTTTAGAGTTGTGGTTCTGGTGTGCCTCAGGCTCTTAAATAAAAACACCCAGATCTGAAATGGACAAGGGGAATAGCCTTGATCTGAAAATGTCAACCGCAGCTACACTGAAAGAAATAAGAGTTCACATAGAAAAGGTCTTGCGAAACGGAGACTGAAGCTAAGGGACTCTTGTCAATTTGCACAAGCTGTAGCCCAGGCAGGAAGCATGTGTGGGAGCTCAAGAGACCAAAAATATATCTGAATCAAATTGACCATCTTTCATGATCCTGAAAGTGATTCCCCGTAAGTGAAAATGTGCTCGTGGCTGGGGAGGTGAGAAGTGACCAGTGATTGGACATGGTGGAGAGATATTCCCCCATTGACAAATTCGATGATTTTTTTCACTTTTAAGGCATTGTGTAGAGAAGGCCATAAAGCTATCTGACTGGCGCACATTGCCTGAGAACCCCCACTGTTCTCCTAATTGACTGAAGCTGAAACAATAACACAAAGGATCTGTAGCACGATTGCGTTTTCATCCTGGACTTTTACTCCTACCATCTTCATTCAGGAAAGTGTTTCTTGCAGGGCAGGGCTGGCTGAATGGCCCCACCGCTCTCCAGGTTCCAGGGCTTCATTTCCTTAGCATCACCTCTCCCATTAGCTGGTGACCTGCTCTTCGCCCCACAGTGCCATGCGTGTGTACACAGCGAAGCCCCGTAGCCCACCCATCCACAGCCTGAGGAAACAGTAGCTGCTTAGCAGGATGGGAAATGAATGTTGGAGTCAAACCATGGATCTGCAGGGTCCTCAACATGATTGTAGGCTCAGGGGTAGAAGGTGAGGGGGCCAGGAAGGGAGCTTTTTTGACCACTTCTTAACTACCTTTCAGTAACAGGTACACGTTAGAACTTGGTCATTTAAGCGTAGATTTGGAGTCACTCTCGAAAAAGTTTTGAAAAAACCTCTAAGAAATGATTGAAAATTAGCCTCAAATTTAAAACTTCTAAAGTGAGTTAGAGGGGCCGACCAAATAGCTCAGTGGACTAAAGCACCAGCAAGCAGGTACAGGGGCCTGCCGTGCCAGCCCCAGCCCCAGGGTGCACTGAGATGGCAATTGAGACTGGGCATGCTGGCACAAGCCTATATTCCCAGCTCTTGGGAGGCTGTAAACAGGCAGATCACTACAAGTTGGATCTAGTAATGAGACCCTGAAAACCCTGTAGACCCTTCCCTAAAATACAGAAAAAAAAATGAGTTGGAAGAGCAGGCTATCTCTCCCCAAGTCTAGGTGCAGTGAAATTGCTGTCTGGCTTGGGGGTCAGAGGCCAGGGCTTACTCCTTCAGCGCAGCCCATATGTGGGGAGGCACAGCCAAGCACTGCCTCTGCAGCAAGATCTGAGTATGACGGCTGCAGCAGCCTTACGGGGGCCTGGCTGCGTGGCCTGTGAGCTGCATTTGTGCCTTCCGCCTTGAGCATTTTGCGTTCCACTTCTTTCTCTTAACAAGTGGAAACTGCAGCTGCCACACGTCCCCTGGCAGCTTCCATTCTCCAAGCCAACATGTGAAACAAGTCGGTGTAAAACATTCTAAAAATATTTGTGTAATACTGGAAAATGCATATTTCCAATACGTTCTCCTTCTGAGCACTTCGTCTTGGCAAGCAAGCATAAGCTTTCTATGCTTGTGTTCTTTAGGCATTAGGCCCATTTTTAGCCAGGTGATTTTTGCTTTTATTCATGTTCTTTATGAAACTGGCTCAGGTATAAGAGTTTGTAGCATTTTTAAGTAGCAGTATTCAGCCAAGCAACAAAATTTTATTGAACACTCAATGGCATTCTCTGTCTTAAGTGCTGAACATAAGAAGGTAGGCTACTTGATGCCTCCTACAAAGAGGATATAACAGGTAAACAGACAAGTCAATAATAGAATGTGGAACTAAGCAAGTACACAGATAATCAGCACACAGCGTGATGTGTCCTATGCGGAAGCCACAGTGTACAGGAGGAGCTTGAAGGAGACGTGTTAGTGATCAGGGAAGGCTTGGTGGAAGAGAGCGGGTAGTGCTTCATGTGTAAGGGTGCGGGGACAGACGGGAAGGATGCGTGAGCAGAACTAGGCACGATCTGAAGCCACATGTGAATTCAGAGAGAACTGTAGGCAACTTCGCATGCCTAAGAAGGAGTGTGGGGGTAAGAGTGATTGGGGTGGAGTAGGGGATATAGGCAGAATGCAAACGTTGAGCTCTTTGTATTCAATATTCAGGGCTTCATTGTCTTATTAGCTGGGCCAGAAAGCAGTGCAGAGTGCGATGAAAGGAAGTGACAGCATCATATCAGTGTTTCATTCAGATGACCTTGACGTGTACATAAGAAGAACAAATTCTTCTAGAGGGTTGAGGCAGACACAAGAAAATCAGATAGGTTTAATTGCTGGTGATCCAGGTAAGGTCTGTAGAAGCCTGAACTCTGGCAATATTAGGGATTTGAAGGAAGCGATAGGAGTGTTAAGGGAGAGTTGACAGGATGTATGGGTGTGTGTGTGTGTGTGTGTGTGTGTGTGTGTGTGTGTGTTTTACAGGTTTCTAGCTTACACGTGCAGATTGATATGAGATGCTGACACCTTTAGGAATATGAGCCAGAGAATAAGTTTGGGTGGAAAGACATGAGTTGAGCTTTGTTAGACTTGAATTTATTTGTGGAAATTGAAAGTGCAGGGGCCAGCGAGATAGCTTAATGGACTAAAGCACCTGCTTAAGCAAGCTTAGGCCCTTGAGGGAATAGCAGTTCAATCCCTGGCACCACATGCTGGTCAGCTCTGCCCCCAGGATGGGCTAGGCCAGCCAAAGAGTCCCAGCTTGGTGGCGCATACCTATAATATCAGTGCTGGGGAAGCTGAAAACAGGAGGATCCCTATGAGTCAGAGCTGCATAGTGAGACCCTGCAACAACCAAGTACACTAAAAGAAAAAGTGCACAGCAGCATAAATGAGTCTGGAGTTAAGAAGAAAGGCCTGGGCTTGACAAGTAAATGGAGGAGGGTGTTGGATATGTACAAGGGACACTGGAAAGGAAAAGAACGTGAGAGATGTGGGCAAGCAGATGCTTGGTGATCAGATCTGGGTTTGAGTCCTGGTTTGACCCCTGTGCTTGCTGTGTGCCATGGAGAAAGTTGTGTAGCCACAATGAGCCTGCCTTTTCTCATTTAGTAAATAAGAAAGTCTGTTATATGGCATTTGTTGGTTATTTATTCGGCCATTGATGGAGTAGAAACTGAGTTCGTTCTGTATTCACAGATCTGGAAATGCCGAGTATGAACACAACACAGTGCATGCTCTGAGCTGTCTCTGAGCATTGTGTTAGAGGAGGGAAGCAACCCTCAACACACAGCAACAGAAACATGTACACTGGGGAAAGTCCACAGAACTTCTAGGATGAATGTCAGACCCTTGGCCCAGTGGGGTAGTGCAGAGCGAATCCCCCAATGGTTCTAGCAGCAGCAATACTTGTCGCTATTCGTGGAATGGTGCAGGTATGCTCCAGGTCCAGTGAGTCCAGAAGCAAACGAGAGGGGAAAAGTTGACACTCATAAAAACAGTGACTATGACAAAGGCTAACAAGCAGGAGAATTTTATGCTTTTAAGAGCTATGTAGAGAAGACTGGTGATAGAAGGGTGGTTTGGGGTGTGGGGGATGTGAGGCTTGAATATGTTAATGTCCAGAAAATAAGGGAAGAGGCCTCTCTGGAGACAGGCAGATGCAGAGAAAAGTACCCTGTGGAGCCAACAGAGAAAGCAAGTGAAGAAGATCCAAGAGGATGTTTGTATTCTAAAATGACAGATAGTGGGCACTTCAAAACAGTGCTAACTATGGAGCAAAGATGGACGCAGTACTGGGCTTCTGCAGAGACAGAACCATGAAGTCCCTGAAGGGAAAGGAAAAGGTGACAGCGCCAGGTCTGGGCAAGACTGTACGGGCAGCGAAGACTAGAGTGGTCATAGATCAGTGGAAGGAGAAAAGGCAAGGAGCTGCTTGGTACAGTGAGCTGGAATCTAAAGAGCAGGACCGTCTGTCCTTGCTCCTCTGAGATTCAGGAAAAGTGGAATGGGTGGACAAAAAGGTGGGTGTTGAAGTCGAGAAACATTGCAGGCTGCTGGTCTTCAATGTTCTTGGTAAGGAAAACAGCATCTTTAGGTGGAAGGCTCTTAGCAGATTCTACAGGGAATGGCAAAAGCTGCGTAGACTTGGAAGTAATGGTGTCCTTTTTTTTTTTGTACCAGGGATTGAATTCAGGACCTTGTGCTTGCCAGGCAGGTGTGACCCAGAGGCAATGGGCCAGGAAGAAATGGGGAGACTTTTTTCCCTCACTTGCCAAAAACGCTCATGCTTTATGCTTGTTCTGGTTACTATTTCCATTGATTTTTAGTAAAGTCACTCTGAGATACATATTACAGGGTCTACATCCTAGAGGAAAGCAATGAAGACTTTAAGACAAAAGATGATTTCCTAATCCAGAAACCAAACAAAAAGCACACACCAAAAGAAGTGTGTTGCACTTGTTTAACTTGCATACGGTGTTTTAATTCACACAGTTGGGTCCTATAGAGAAGTACGTGGCTCAAAAATCTCAAGCACCTAAAGTATTTAAATGTAGTGCATTAAAACTAAATTGCTGAGCAGGTACCACACCCAAATTGAAAATATTTCATGTTTATTTTCCCATAACATCAAATCAATGAAAACTTTTGTTTGTGTTCTTCCTGGTTCTGGCTGGAGCAGTTTTTAATGCACCCTTCTGCTCTCTTTATTTGCTTTCCTGATATATAATATTCCTACTTCCCAGACAGTGACAGTTTGTGTATGGAAATTAATTTTTATGTCACTGTTTAGACCATCAGCTTCTAGCATTTTTATCTCAGGCTCCTCTGCGGTCCTAAAGATTACTCAGAATTCCAAAGATCTTTTATTTGTGTTGGCCGTTTGAAGCGATAGTTACAGATAATAAACCTGAGAAAATTACATATTTATTAACTCTTTAAAAAGAGCAGTAATGTCATTATACATTACAAATAATCGTATTTAGCTTACTAAAAAAGATGGCCAAGTTCTCCTATCTGTTCCTGCATTCAATATGTTGTCATAGATTGCTCTTGTTAAAACACATAAAGATAGCTGAGCCTCGCACAAACGTGTCATGTATTTGTCTGTTTTCTGTCGCCAAGGACACAAGAGGTATTTTAGATTCGTGGCTCTGGGAGTTCAAGATCAAGAGCTGTGTGTGGTGATGGCCTGCCCCCTGGCCGAGTCCCAGGTTTGCTAGGGCACCACGTGGCAAGAGACAAGTAACACTGTGTGCATCACTTCTGGCCTCTGTCCCACTGCTCGCAAAGCCACCCAGATGCAATCCCGGGAGCTCTGGGCTGATGATCTTATCCTGAACACATCTAAGAGCCTGCCCCTAAAACCGAGAGTAAATGAGAACTCCCACAGACTTCTAATGGGATGGCTTAGGTCTGACAGGAGCCCGAAGGGTGGAATCCCAGCCCCACCTCTCAGGACCAGCGTGTAGGAGTTCTTGCAGAGTCTCTCAAGATCTGGACAGCATAAAAGGACCCAGACGCCATGGCTTTTCTCACGGTAGCCACCTTGCTTCTTCCAGGGTATATTCATCCTGCTCTCCTCTTTTACCTGGCCCAACTTGCTCTGAAAAGCCAGTTTCTCCCTTACTAGTCACATTTCAAATGAACTTTACCTCTGCCCTCTGTATATACTGAATTTTCAACCTCCTTAATATCTCACAATGAGGACTGACTTTCAACACATGAACCTTGGGAGACACAACTCAAATCATATACAACCACAGCATGTAGGGAGGAATATTTTAATAGACTACAAAGATAATAGTGGATATTTTTATAACTATACCGAAGCTTAGCAAATGTGAATTTCTTGAAAGCTAGTTGCAATATGGAACCCGAAGTCCTATCAGTTGACTTTATTATACACCGTTACATTAAAATCCATTGGTTTCCCTTGTATTATTTCTTAATATACTAATTTATGCATGCTTTTTCAAGTTTTTAAAATTTTTTTCTGTGCTAGCGATTGAACCCAAGCTTCTTCTCCAGACCTGCTTTTGAATTTTTCATCTTGACAAAAGATCTCACTAAACTGCCAAGTTGCTCAGGGTGAGCTTGAATTTGTTGTTCTCCTGCCTTATTGCTCCAAAATGCTGGGGTTACAAGCATGATCCTCCACGCTCACCTCTGCATGACTTTTTAACGTCATTTTTGGTACAGTGACTTAAGCAAAAGCTTTGACAATAATAACATAGAAAATACAATAGAGAGTAAATGAGAACTAGTGTTCTATCCACTAGTGTTGCTACAGCTTCATCAGTAAGCATCTTTAAAGTATCGGAAAGTGTAAGAGTCTCCTCCTGGTTCTTGTCTTGGTCCAAGAAGTTTGTATTTGTAATCCCAAAGATACATTGTTGGAATTGCACCAGGTTAATCCCAATCTACCACTCCCAGTGGTATTTTCACCCACTGTGAAAATAAAGATGCTGAAGGAGACCTGCATTCACCTCTGCGATATGCAGAGAGGAGGATGTGCAGAAAAGGTGATTTACATTATACTATTGAGATGGTATCTAATGTTTTGGGGTCTGGTACTTCACCTCTAATGTGTAATCTTTCAAGCCCTAGGAAGTCATAGCCTCTCTCTCAAGGCCCGATCCCAGCCAGCAGCACAGAGCATTAGTTCCTCATCCTGTCTCAACCTGGCTTACATTGAAGAGCAGCAGGTGTGTGTTATCAGGGAAACACGCGTGGCGTCTTCAAAGATTACCACCAGCACCTCGACTAAAGCAGTATGCATTGCTTTAGGCCAGTTCAAAGGATACAGAGAAGTCCTAGCCAGCTCCGGACATATCGATACAAGGAAATAGGGTCAGGCTCAGCCAAATGGAGACAATTGCTCTTCTTTCAAGGAGAGCTGCTCAGGTGGTCCCCCACAGAAAGTGGACAAGCTCGTCTTAGTAGATACGAGTTTTCCAAAATACTAATTTTTGCTTGAAAGTATGAGTTTTATCATTGGCTACAAATACATCAAAGTTCTTTCCTTAAAGTATCAAGATCACTTCATGCAGTTTTGAGAAATGTCTTCCAAGTAACTGAGGTTGAATAGCTTTAGTTTGTCTATCAGTAATTATTTCAAGTGAAAATGGTGATGCAGGAAAAATGTGGCCGGTCGCACTCACAGCTTAGTTGGGCGTGGTGATCCCAGAAGTTTATTTACCCCATCATTTCATCTTGCAGGGTATTAAGGAGATACTCTTTCCACAGCACGTGCCACATTTCCACTCTTTTCCCACCTTGTAAGTATTTTAGTCCATACTGTAATAAGGCAGTCCGTGTACATACTAGACTATCTTGGGCTTGCTTGCTTGCTTGCTTATATCTTAGTTGGGTTTTTTGTTTGTTTGTTTGTTTTATTTTGTTTTGTTTTTGCAGTACTGGGAATTGAACTCAGGAACCTGCACTTGCCAGGCAAGCACTTATTCTACTGAGCTATCTCCCCAGCCCCTCTTAGTTGTTTTTTAAACTATTTCTTTAAGTTGTGGTTTTATTAGTCAAATTATGGCATCTTCCAAAGGCCACTTCTCAGATTTCTTATTCATTCTCAGTAGGTAGTACATTTTGCCTATGCTTATAGAAGACACACAGAAAAGTGTCAAATGATGAATTCAATGGATAAGTAAAATTAATTAGGATTTCTCTTAGGTGTTGTCTTTGACAGCATATATTTGTTAAATTGAATTATTAAGACAAGGAGCATCACATAAAAAAGCAAACATCATAATGACTTGTGTTGATCTACATCAGCAAATTTATATTTGGGTATGTTTAATAATAAATTATATTATTTCTAACATTTGTTATCCCTAGAGATTAACACTACCAGTTGAAAAATAAAATCCAGCATCTTCTTTGGTGGAAGATGAGATTTTCTGGCTACAGCATGATTTCCCATTGAAGAGAGTAGTTTATTTGCTCTTTCTGAATTGTACACAGATACATACGGCAGCTTTATAAGATGAATGTCATAGTATTATCAATGACTTGTTGAAACTTATTTGTAAAATTCATTAAGGCTTTTTAAGACAGTATAGTTTCTTAATCTGATGGTCAAACATGTTGTAGCTTGTAATTAAAAGCTGTAGTCTGTGTTTCATATGTTTAAATTTGGTATATTTGTTAAATGTTGACTTACATAGTTCATTTCTGCGTGTAGGCATCCAATTAGAAATAAAATGAGTTTTGATAATTGGCAAAATACAACTGCAGGAATAAATACAGTCGCAGCTAATTCTCTATTCTCCATTCACCCATCTCCCTCACTACCATTCCCTTGAGTGGCTGCTACGGGCTGCGAGTCATTAGATGCTGTGAAGGTAAAAGAGAATCTGTGGTGTGGGCTTCACAGTTAAAGAATTTACCCTTTGAGAGTGTCTTCTCTACATGTAAACATGTGTGCTATGCAGAGTGATTTATTTCAATTAAGCTAGTTTTTAGAAAGAAAATCCAGCTGAAGCTTTCAGTAATCTGATTTTCACATATTGTTTCCATGCCCCTCACAGTGATTGGCTCTGTTTTTCATTACTGTGTGTACTTTTCTCTGTCTCATTGTGCATAAGACTTGGGTTCCCTGTGTGCCTGTTAATAGCGAGAGTCATGAGTGCCCCATGCCTGGAGGGACAGTGACCTGTGGGAAGGCTCTGCCCTGCAGCTGTTAGCCGTAGTGGCTCCCGAGGGCACCTGTGAGGTGACCCCGCTGAGTTTCCTCAGGCAGCCTTTGAACACCAAACTGCAGAGCTCAGCCTGGGACAGTCTTGCCACATCGGAGCTGACCCCATGAGTGTGAACATGGAGCCAAACGGTGTTTCAGAGAATGAGTTTGGGCCTCGTCTTCAGTTCTCCTTCATTCCAGGTTACCAACTGCCCCAGTTTCCATGGACTGCTCCAGTTGCAAGGCATAGGGAGTGAGGGCCCCTTCTATGTTGTCCAGTTTTCCCAGCATTGGTACAAAATCGCAACTCTGGCACGGTGGGAGCGAACCTGAGACT
>NW_004524842.1:1387625-1402788 GCF_000260255.1 Octodon degus
TTTTTTTTTTTTTTTGGTTGTTGTTGTATTTAGTACAGGGTCTACAGGGTCTCACTACACAGATCAAACTCTTAGTGATCCTCCTGTTCTCAGCCTCCCAGGTGCTGGGATTACAAGTGTGCGTCACCACACTCAGTTTCACCCCAGGAGCAGGGTGGGCACAGACTCCAGGGATGGAACCTGGGATCCCTGCACCTGAACTATCTGGCCGACCCTAGGGTTGTTTTGTTTCGTTTTGGGGGGAGGGGTTGAGTTTGGATTCAAGTATATGCCTGTAAGCTTGAGGTACATAACTCTCATGTTCTCTGAATGTGTTTGTATGAGTCCCTTCCGTGGGAAGCAGGTGCAAGGGCAGGGTGCTCTGCCTCCGCACAGAGAGCTGAGGGACAAGAGTGCTCAGGTACACTTGATCTTGACCTATTCAACCTGCTGTCCATGTTATGCTATCAACGAGATCAGAGAACAGGGAATGGAAATACCCAAAGAAACAAGGGCTTGCCTTCTATAAAATGAAAGCCAATATACTCCAGGAAGTTTGTTATGTTAATAGATAATCTTATTGTGAAATTTCTGTTTCATGGGCTAGGGAGATAGCTGATGGCGTAAGTGCCCACCTGGCAAGCTTAAGGACCTGAGTTCTATTCCTGGCACCACAGGCATGCCACAACAACCACTGAAACCAAGCGTGGTGGCGGGACACTTGTAATCCCAGAGCTGGGGAGGCTGAAAACAGTAGGATCACTATGAGTCTCAGCTGCATAGCAAGATCCTGTATAAAATATATAAATAAATAAATATTTTTTTAAATAGAAGAAAATAATTCCAACTTCTTTAGAAAGTTTTCATTCCTGCCCTCTTAGACCTATATGCAATTTTAAAATTAGTGGGTGTCATACCTTGGAGCAGGCCTAAATTTTTTTTCATTTTTTCTTGCGACTGCTAAACCTTGTGTCCCTGCCAGAGATCGGGTATTCAGAAAGCTGCTGTAATGTGTTCTTTGCCAAACATATGCTTGCTGAGTTATTAAAAAAAAAAAAAGATGCCCTCCATCTTGATGTCCTTAGCATCCTTGTAGAGCTTATTCCCATGACTGAGTGATCTTGTAGGCAGATTAAAGCTCTTTAAAAAATCTAATACCTCTATCATCGATAAACACACATAAAATCTCTCTCCTGGTGAGCCTGGTCAGTATGTTATGTTAGCGCAGATTACTGTGTTTTCTACTAAATGTGAGGATGCGGTAAGAGAAGTTGTTATTTGTTTGGCTTCTTCCCCTCCTCCCTAGTCAGCTTGCTTACATTTTTGCTGGCTTCTAGAGGAGGGAAAGAGGGGAGGAGCAGGGCTGTGTCTGGGTTGCCACAGAGCCCTCTGCGCTAGGCAGCAGCTGGTCCTGTTTGCCCGTCTCCTGCCCCAGCTTTCCCCCCAAATCCTTGGCTTGGCTCGCTTCCTGCAAACAATGTGAACACTGGCTTGCATGCCAGCCAGGTGAGCTGCAGTTAGAGATGTTTTCTAAATTCTAAGGGTGTTACAGTAGGAAGTCAAGAGTATTTAAGTAAAACAAACAAACAAGCAGTTACGGGGTTTTCTTTCTGTGCAATCTGTAATTTGGAGTTGTGGCTCCTCCGTGGGCAGGAGCAGCCCGAGATGGTTGTGGTGCAGGGCTACTGCTGCACGAACGAGGCCAGAACCCTACGAGAATTTTGCCTTTGCAAGCAGCTAAAAATACCAAAACATATTATAGCAAATGCCTTTGTCTGCTTGATTCCCAGCCGTTCAGAGCATGTCTCTCGTCTTGTCATTTATTTGTTTTTAGAAAACGCCAGCCCAGGCTCCAGATCCGTGCTGCAGCGGGTGCTGGAGTCTCACCAGAGAAGACAGGGCCCGAGGCGCCCGCTGTTATCTTATAGATTGTTTTCGCAGTGCCCACTTCTGGCCTGATAGCTACCACTGGGGAGAAAAATGGAAGAATCCATTTCTCTTTTCTAAATTATATTTAAAGCAAGCCCATGATGTCACTCTCTTAGAACAAATAACAGTCCAAAACAAATGGTTTCCAACGGCTTTTGGAAATAAATCTGAAGCACTGTGCAGAGACAGCCGTGATGTGCTAGGGAAAAAAAAAAAAATGAACATGGGACTGTCTCAATGTTTGTCTCCCCCAGAAGCGTTATTGAATCTGCCCTGCGTGTTCTTCTTTGTTGGTACAGTCACAGGGCACATTCTCAGTGGGCAGCGGGCGAGGCGGAGGCAGCAGAGACAATCTCATTAATGATTCAACACGCCACCCTAGCGGCCGCTGGAGCACACAAAGAGCTGTTAGCTTTGGCTGCTAAAATCACCTGGGAACCTTGACAATTACCAGTGCCCCCTACCAGCCCCTGCACTCACATTCCCCCAGTCAAGGGTGGGGCGGGGGCTTCAGGGTCTCTCAACACCCCACACCCCGGTAGTTCTGACACAGTCAGAGAGCTGTTGCTCAAGGAGAAAGCAATTCTGAAGCGCTTGTGCGGCTCCTCATCCCCAAGCCTCCCAGCCCCGCCCACTTTCTCCTGGCCAGCTGACCATGTCTTCTTGCTCCCAGAAGAAAGAGAAGACCCCTGGGGACTGAAGTCAAGGATGTAATTTTCTAAGTCTGTGGCATATCATTTACTGTCTGTAACATAAATACGACAAAAGTGCTAAAAAGACAGCACCCTTGCCGCTGCTTCCCAGAGTACTGGCTGCACAGCCCGGTCATCCAGGCCAACTTAATGCTTTTGTTACGATTCGAGCCTTCTTCTTTTGTAAGAATAGGATGCCGTGGTTTTCATTCCTGTGGGTTTCATTTTACCATTGATCCTTAAACCCAGAAAGTCCAGATCTAGGACTGAGATTCTGATGTTTTCTTGGAAATTTATCAGGAAAGTTGTAGAAAATAACTCATCCAAGACAAGACATCTCTCCTGTGGGCAGTGATATTTTGAAAGTGAAAGTGTCCGGTCCTGTGTCTGAGAGACTATAGCGAGTATTCCTTGCCGTTTGCTAGGCAGGAAGATCATGCTTTGACCTTCCACACACAAAGCCACTCTCCAGCAGATACCAGCCGGGTCTCCTCTGATTTACCTTAGTTCTGATGCTATCTTCCTGGGGTTAGAATTAGATGTCACAGGTTTAGGGATCAGTCCAACAAAACCACCTTCACTGAAGGTGGCAGTCCTAAGTCCCAGATGGTGACCATGCTTCCACCTCACCAATTATAAATAAGGATCCATGACCACCTCTTCAGGTAACTTGCTAGAAGGACTCCTGGAACTTAGGAAACATTTCCCTCACATTTGTCCATTTATTATAAAGGTTATTAAAGGGGTAAGATGAACTACTAGATGAACAGCTACGTAAGACAAGGCATGTGGAAAGAAGCGTGAGCGTTCCATGCCAGCCTCCAGGGGCCTCCACATTCTAGGTAACCCAGAAGCTCTGAGTACCCTTCAGTTAGAGAGCCTTTATGGAGACTTCATAGGTCAATGATAAATTCAATCTCTAGTCTCTTATCCTTTCCCAGCAGATAGGAAGTAGAGCTGGCTTCTAAGGTCACCAGTCCCCATCCAGAAGTCAGGTCCTTAAAACACAAGACATACCTCTCAGCTAGGAAATTCCAAGGGATTAAGATCTCTTTGTCAAGAGTCAGGATCAAAGTCTGAGTACCTATTTCTTGTTTTGTCACAGTGTCACAGGGACCCCTTGCTTATTCATTGGCAACAAGGCCAGGTGTGTCAGTGGCAATGACAGCTGAGAAATAATGCCAGCCACCGGAAGCTCCATCTTTCCTTCACTCAGAACCATCCACAAGATACAACGTGACTTAGAAATAAGCATGAGCCGAATCGCCTCAGTCCTCTTAGATAGAGGTGACTAAATCGCTAGCTTCCAGAGTCACCCATTTAGAAAGATCATTTTTGAGGCCTCTTTATAAGAGAAGATTCAGAATTTCACATAGATTGTTTGGGCTTCAGGTAGACCTATTTATGGCTTCCATTTGTCTTATAATCAGTGGAAAAATAAAAATATTAAGAATCACCTCAGACTAAGTGATCACTTCCAGTTAATTAGAAAAACAGCTACAGACCATGAAGCTCAGATCCGGGATCTGTGAAGCCTTCCTCTCAGATCCCAGCTGGGTCATTATCCACTGTCCATTTTCTCATGTCCCTCCAAGCCTATGACCAACTGAATGGCGAGAATCAGGCCCTGGTGGCTCCGTGGTGGATGCCCCAGTGTGCAGACTCTCTTATAGAGGCTCATCCCCAGCATGAAGACTGTAGCCATCGTGGCTTCTTATTGCCACCCCTACTTCTTTTGTCCCTGTGTAGTAAAATCGATTGACTTCTGGTCCATGGCTTTTTGAAATACTCCCCACACTCTTCCTGGAACGCATGATGATGAAAGATAGCAGAACGCGGCAGTGGGAAGGAGTAGCACGTATGGGGCCCATCACAGCCACGGTTCTGGCCGGCAGAGGCCTTGAAGTATGGTTGCCAGAGGCAAGGCACGTGAAATAGAGTTGCAGATAAAGAATCCTGAAAAATCATAGGAACATGCAGTCGTAGAATAAAGGGCTCTCGTGTGGGTACGGAATGGGTCCCTGCCAGTGAGCTGCCAGGCACTGCTGCTCAGTCACAGAGCTGGTGGAGGAGCTGGAGGACTCGGGTGGTGATTTTCATCGTTCTTAGATCTAGAGGGTCAGGATATAGCTCAACAGCACAAGTGCCTGCTTGGCAAGTGCCAGGTTCTCAGTTCAAGTCTTGATATTAAAAAAAAAAATTCTTAGCTTTAATTCCTTGCCTATTAAGTAGATGCAATTGCTTTACTAAATAATGAAAATTTTTTTGTTTGTCAGATAATGGGGAAGATTTTCCAATCCTCAATTTCATGACAGTTAACTTGCTATGGAAGGTAAACTAGAACCCTGTCTTGGACAAATGCAGTCATTCTTGGGACAAAAAAAAAATATTGGCTCTGGTTTATTTATTTACATCAGTTTTGTGGTACAAATCTCCCTATAACCAAAAACATGAAAATAAAATATAACAATTTTAAGTAATTTTTTGATAGTACACAGATTTAGTTGGGGTATATCAGATTTCTGAGTTGCAAATGACTTTTTTTTTAAGTTTGAAGAAACTTTACTGGGGATAAAGACAATCTTTTCAGGAAATATCACTGGAATATATGCAAAAAAATTAAGTTTATTTTATATGTAACATAAAGATGGTATGTCAATATGAAGGATATAAATAAATTTTAGAAACTTTTTCTCTAGTTTTCTGAGATGTACTAAACATATTTTGAATGAATTGTTAAGTCTGGGCAACTGTTTTGGGAATATGGATATTTGCACTATGTTGGGTCTTCCTATCCTTGGTCAAGGGATATTCTTACGTTTTCTGAGATCTTATTTGATCTCAGATTATTATAATTTTCCATGTATTGATCTTTTACTTCTTCATTAGATTGATTCCTAAGTATTTCATTTTTTTTGGTTGCTCTTATAAATGGTGTTGGTTCTCTAATTTTTTTCTTAGTGAGTTTGTTATTTTCATATAAGAATGTTACCGATTTGAGTGTTAAATTTTCATCTGGCTACACTACTATATTTAGTCATTAAATATAGAAGTCTTTTGGTAGAGTTTTTGGGGTCTTCTATTGTAGAATATCATGCTATCTGTAAATAATGATAATATAAGCAAATGATTTTTTAAATGGCATCTACCCATTCATTTCTTCATTTAGCTGATTTCTGCCTCTTTGCAACTTAGTCCATTTTGACTTGTGTTTAAAGGGGGTTGCAACACTGATAGATGTGTTAAACAATGTGTGGGACAGCCAGGCCCTGGTGGCACAGGCCCGTAATCCCAGCACGCCAGAGGCTGAGACGGGAGGATTGCTGGGTGTTAAAGGCTAGCCTGAGCTGCAAAGTGAGTCCAAGGCAACCTGAACTGTGTGGTGAACTCTGTTACACAGAAAGAGAGAGAGTTGGGGAACACTTGTAGAGCACACCATCCTCATCACATTGACTGCTGAGTGCAGTTTTATTCCTTCCATCAAAGCCATTTTGTCTCACACAATGTAACGCTTTCTTCTACAAGCAGAGATGTGTCCTAGGAACATGGAACTCTGGAATTCTTCCTGTTAATTCCTGGCCTCAGATTTGCCTCATCTCGGAAAGAGGCTTAAGCATTGAGCATGAGTGTGTGTATCTATCATTTCTGTTCTTGGGAGGAAACACCATGCTTCTAAGTGGTCTATGAGCAGCATCCAGGAGCCCCATGGTCTGTGGCGTCTATGAAGGGAACCATCCTGCAGGGTCTGCTTCCCTGAAGGCTCCAGAGATGGTGGCACAGTGGCCCAGGATGCTTCTGCGTAGGGCTCCCTGCAGGGGTGGGCGCCTTTACCATGGAGCCAGATGCCTGCTGTTTTAGGATAGCAAAAGGCTTTTTCATTCAAGAAAATAATTCACCAAATTCTTTCATCAGCAGTGGAGGGTTTAGGTTGGGGTGAATGGAAGCTGGTGAGGAGAGGCTGCTGTAGCCCCAAACAGAAGTGTTTTCTGTGCCTTCTCTTCAGACAACTCAAGCACAGAAGGTTAGTGGGGCTCAGTTCCTGGCTTTTAGCCACATTTACAAGCATGGTTTTCAAGAACAAACCTAGTGTGACCAATATAGGAGTGTATTATTTGTGTGTGTTTGTGTGTGTGCGTGTGTGAATACACAGTTGCTGTTGTCACTTTTATCTAACAGGCTAGATGTTTATCCTCTTTGAAAAGCTAAGCAGTCTTTGGGCGCCTGTTACATAACTTCTTTGAAAATTAGAAAGGTATGGTAGGCAGTGATGGATCTCTGAAGCCATTGCATACATTTTTCCACATCCAAAGGAAAGGAAATTGAATTCTGAATTGTATTATATAGAGTTGAATCAACAAGCAAGGCTTCCTCTGGGTTAGGCTGGATAATCAATTCCAGTGCGTTGGAAGGACTACTTGGACAAAGCTACCATGTGGGAAGGTGCTCTATACACAGTACAGCACTCACTCTACTTCTGAGAACTAAACCCTTGCAGTCTGGATCCTATTTGTTTAGGTCTTCTTGTTCCTTTTGCTGACTTCACATTGATTGCTTTTATAAGCACATATTTGACAGTCCACCTCACAGCTGTCATTCTGTGGATGCTCCTGGGCACTCACTGCCTGGTTGCTGCAGGCTCCTTGCTGGCCAGCATCCACACTGACCAGCTCGGTCCTGAGGTTCAGTGTATCCCTGCATAACATGTGTCTTTTCTTTTCGGAAAAGACAAAGGCCAGAGTGCATCCTCCAAGGTCAGTATACACGCTGCAACACTTAAGCATGGGTAATTGTAGTTGGTTGTGGTATTGATACCCATTGCTTAGTAATTAATGCACTTTTTCCACTTTTGTTTGAGATGTGTTATTAGCTTCTCAGATGTGTCCTGCTGCTCTGCGCTTAGCCTGTGCGCAGTGGGGAGAAATCCTGCTTCTTACCAAAAATTGCAGAGCAATTTGATCCAGTTTCTTTTGTTGATGGTGAGGCTTTTGTTCCCTTGAGGCTTTGAAACAACAACCTACCATGACCATGACCGTCATCTTCGAAGATGATGGTGAAGTTGCACTAGCAGCATTGTGTAACCAAAGGGAAATGTTTAGTGTGTGTGAGGTAGGGGAGGTGGAAAACCAGATGGGTACAGGAGGCCAGAGAACCAATTCCACATGAAAATGTTAACTGTGTGATTAATCATAAGCTTTCTAATGAGGTTATTATGGGATACTAAAGAGGCCATTATTACGTGAACTTGGAGGCAGAATGTAATTGTATTTGTAGGTGCCCATTCAAGGGGAGAGAGAGACCCCCACCTCTCTTGCTTTTGCCCATGTCTAGATTGCTTTGCAGAAATAACAAAGCTTGGAAACCCAGAACAAGATTCACCTAGTTGACACCAACTACCTACCAAAAGCAGAATCTGGAGATAGTAGTCTTGGTGGCTTCATGGGCAGCAAAATGGGCCTGCTTCCCCGTGTTGGCGATCCTAGCGGATCATTTCAACTTGGCTTGGTTGGTGGAACAATTAGGATTGAACTCTCCCCAGTGTGAAATCAGCGGTACAGATTGGCTCCACATTAATAATGCAGAGAGAGAAGCTGTTTAGTTGCAAAAAGCTAGACTGAGTACTGTGGTTCGCCTTCCTGTGTGCCTGTGGCCACTCCTCGAAGTATAAGAATTTTACAGTCAGAAGTTTTCCATGTTGGCTCTGGAGTGAGATGACCGTGGGTTCTTCGAAGATGATGGTCATGGTCATGGTATGTTGTTTCAAAGCCTCATGGAAAAGATTTTTATATCAAATTTTTTCATTAGTGGGTTTCTTTCATGGATTGTTTTTCCAAGAGGCATGAAATAGCATATCTAGAACCTTTCTCTGATTTACAAATACTTCATTTTCATGTGTCTCAATATCTTCCTCTCTTTTGCAGATCAAAGCTACTTTTTCTAGCAAATTATACTTACATTTCTATGTTATTTTGCACAGCGTTTGAGCGTTGCCATCTTATTGAGAGCTCAGAGCAGCCTGGGGTTAGGAAGGCACTGCACTTTCGTGGAAAAGGAAGTCAGGACAGAAAGATGTGCCCGGAGGCCTGTGGCTAACAGGAAAGGGGAGCCCATACCCCACTCCACATCCACGGAGTCCACATCCACGGAGCCCACATCCCAGTCTCTTCCCTAGTAAGACACCCAGCAATTTGCTCCTGTTTCATTTTTGACAGTTGCTCTCCTCCATTCAAATTCTGCTCACTTTTGCACCAGGATTCCCACCCTTTCTGGGTCCTCATCTCTGACTCTTCCTAACAGCAATGGGCAACACAAGAGTGACAGGTGCCCAGCCAAGATCCGCTGAGCAGGGGGAAGCAGATAGGCACGGTCCAAATGTCATGACGTAAAATTACAGCCCTTTGTTCTTATTATTGCAAAACTATCCAAGGTCTTGAAAAAAGGTGAAGAATCATTTTGAGGAAGTGATCATTTTAAGGGAAAGGAGGACATGAGTAGCAAATAAGATGGGCTTCGTTGTTTGTTTTGCACTATTTTGTGTTTTCAGCTTCAGGCTATGTCTCTAGGTTTTGGTCTTGTATTTCCATGACCTACTTGTTTATAAATCAGAGAGACTAAAAACACTAAGGGCAAAGAGAAGGTATTTTTCTTCCATACTCCATGGAATAAATGTTGGGAGTCATGAATCAGAACTCTCTTGGGTGGGAAAAATCATTAAGCTTGTTTTCCAACACTGCTAAGAGCTAATTGCACTAAAACAATTATTAACGTTGTAAATAAGGACCAAGTAAGCTGAGCTGGTCTTGGTGTCCTGTTGTGTGTGTGTGTGTGTGTGTGTGTGTGTGTGTGTGTGTGTGTGTGTTTAGAAAACCTCAAATAGTATAATTAAGTATAAGATACAGTGACTTGATTTCCCAAAGCCTTGTTTACTGTAGGAATTGCAGGGTGTGGGAGGGACAGAGGGTGTGAGTTAATAAGCGCAAGCTGCTCCACATGTCACTGTCTGTGACGAGTTCTTTGTTCATGTTCTCTGTGTAACACCACACACCTGTCAAGTAGCTGATACCATCCCTGCATGACATAGGAGAACTCATGTTCAGAGAGGCTGACTAGATCACTCCAGAGTACACAGCTCTTCGGTAGAACAGTCCAGCTTTGAGCCCTCCTCCCAACGTAGTTTCCGAAAGTGGAATTTGGGGGGAGTGTGAAGTTTGAAATCCACTGTGAAAATGATGCTTCACTATCCTAAATATGGCTCCCCTAGGCTTAGCAATGAGTTGGACTTGCTGATCGCTTGCTAACCAACAAGGCAATTTATTTTTTTCATACATGTTACGGGTTGAATTGTGTCTTACCAAAATTCATGTATTGAATTCCTAACCCCTAGTACTTCCAAATGAGCCAAGTATATCATTGCCATTGGTTAAGATAATGTCAGATTGTAATAGGATAACCTCTCATCTGACATGACCATTGTCTTGGGGAAATTCAGAGACAGACACACACGAGAAGAACATTAGATGAAGACTAGAACAATGCTACCTCAAACTAAGAAACCACCAGAAATTAAGAGATGGACCTGGGCTTAGTTCCTCCAGAAAAAAACATCACCCTGCTAATAGCTGATCTTGAACTTCTAACTTCTGGAATGTTAAGACAAGGAATTTCTCTCATTGAAACCTCTCAGTTTATGGCAGTTCGTTTGCCCTAGAAAACCAATATGGTTCTTCTCATATCTTATTCTACGGTCTCATCCACATCAATCCAGGCCAGGCTGCTGTACTTCTTTCAAGCTGCAATCAGGTACTTCTGGTGGCATCTAGGAGCTGTCATCAAAGCCACCTTGTCTCATATAATACCTGGATCTCATCCTCTCTGCATTTCAAATATGTGTCTTCACCTCAACTCCCAATATTCTCCCGTCGCCCTCCCCCAACCAGCTCATCCTCAGTGTATTCCGGAATTATTATTTTCTGTGCCACAATGGATTCTGTAAGCATTCCTTGGCTGAATGTCAGGATGTTAGAGCTTGAGGATTGATCTCGAGATGTTCTTTTGTCTGGGTCTTTTTATTTTCCCTTATATTGTTTATTCACAGATTTTAGAAGATTGCACATTTTGTTTAATTATGTTGGAGACAGACTGGCATTTTAGCTGTTACAGTCTGTGGGAGAAGAGTTGATAGCAAAAATTATGTGGAGTTTAAATTGTTTTCAGTGAAGGAAGTGGAAATGAATGAAGCTGTTTTACCATGAAAAGTAGGTATTTTGCTTTGGATCTGGGAATTTGTTTTTCTTAGCTGGAAATGTTCTCAGTGCTGCATTGTCTATTTTGTTTGCCTTTTACAAGTCTGACTGTTATAAAAAAGGAAATTTGTATCTGTATTTGCAAATTTGAGCATGACAGCTGTGTTTCCAAGGCCTAATCTGGAATGGAACCGAAATGCAAATGGTGTCAAAAGTTTTCGCATGATGTTGTCAAGTTTTACTTCTTAAAATTACTGTCCTGTACGTGGCACACTGTAGCCTCCAGATAGTGTCTACTAAGTTTTTGATTTTTAGGTAATGACATTTTCACAATGGTGCTAACTCAGAAAAGTCACTGCTTCTGGCTTTAACCTCCCTTGCCTGCTCACAAGTGACTGCCATGGGCGTGGGGAAAGGACCTCTTATCTGCTCTTAATGTATTAGTCATGTTTTGCATTAGTTGGGGGGATCCTTCACAAAACCACAAAGCTTTTTGTCTCCCATGTCTGTCAAATTGTGGCTGATTTAATTTGAATGAAATTTTAATTGGAAAAATCCTGCCAAGATCCAGCCCTGATTTGAATATTTATAGTTATGCTAAGAGTCCCCATATACCTGGGGTCTAATTTGAATTGCTGCCCTGGGTCTCAGCCCTAATAGTGCAATATGAAAGGAACTACACAGAGTTCCTGCAAATTGCCCAGACATAGTGGGCTAAAATAGGAAGCCAGACGGGAAAGCGGCTACATACATGGCCCCCACTGTTTTAATAGCAGTAGTTTGTCCAGATACGTTTTTCAGGCTTGTGAATACTTGGCCCTGACAGTGGGAAATGTACGGCCAGTATTAGTGTGTTACTTGGAATACATAAATTTTAGAGACAATGGGATATGTTGGGAAAATCACAAGGGTGAAGGAAGATAGAAAATCTTCTTCCAAGTTCATGTGTACCTTATTGGAGGCTTGTGTTCTCCAATGTTCGCTTCAGGGCCTTGGCTTCTTCATCCCTAGGACAGGGTGATGCACAGGGCCAGCCTGCTGAGAGCAGATGGCACCTCAGGACCTGTCTGACCTGCACAGTGCTGTGGTTCATGTTAGCGGCGGTACAGTTAGTGAGGGTTGCTTCTGACTATTTTAATGCCAGAACCCACTTTTCCCAAATCATTTTTTTCTTTTCTTTCTTTTTTCTTTTCTTTTTTTTTTTTTTTTTTAGTACTGGGGATTGAACTCAGGACCTTGCACTTGCCAGGCAAGTGCTTATTCTACTGAGCTATCTCCCTGGCCCCCAATCATTTATCTCCAATGAATGTGCATGATATATATTTTTAATTTTTAAAAATCTTATTTATTATTTATTTATTTGGTACAGTGTCTTGCTATGCAGCTCAGACTCACAGTGTTTCTCCTGTTTCAGCCCCCCTGGCACTAGGATTACAGGTGTGCACCACCACACTGTTTCAGTGGCCAGCGTGGAGTACCTGGGGTTCAGGGCTGACATGGCATGAGGTACAGGAATCAAACCTTTGTCCTTGTGCTTCCAGGCAGTTGCTTAGACCGCCGAGCTACCACCCAAGCCCAATGTGCCTGATGTTCAAAAAGATTCCATGGCATGTTACTTTTTCTATTGTGTATTTAGTATAAAGCTGTGTGTACCCAGGTAGCAGAATAATGCTTTTAACTAGACAATGGAGTGGTTATTACCTTTCATCTAGGATCTTAGAAGTGGAAAATCTTAAATACATATAAGGCAAATATGTATTCCTTCTGTAGACCTTCTGACAGTCCTCCTTCCTTTACAAAGCTGAGCCACTGCAGAGATGTTAGCAGGAGGGTTAGTTTCCCCTCTGTGTTGCAGGCCTCCAACCCACTGTTGTCGCTTCCTACTTGATGGCTGCTGCTTGCATATGCTGACATTTCTCTTTCAGAGATAAGACTCTATTTCCCCGATCAAATACAAGGTATCTCTAAGAAACCTCAGTTGCATTCATACTTTTGGTGCAAAAGGGCCCAAGTTATATGAAACATTTTTTTTTCATATGGCAAAGTAAATGTGTGAGGTTTTAATGAAAAAAGAAAAAACCTGCAGTAGGAATTTATTCTTATAAATCTGAACAAGGGCTGATGAGATAGCTCAGGGGACTAAGCACCTGCTTTGGCAAGCACAGGGACCAGTGTTTGATCCCAGTCCCACATGCCATGCCAGCCTCACCCTAGGGGCATGCTGAGCCAGTGACCAAGTGCAGGAATGGCAGAACACATCTGTAATCCTAGTGCTGGGGTGGCTGAAAATAGGAGGATCCCTATGAGTCCAAGCTGCATAGTAAGACCCTATACCAAATACATAAATTTAAAAAAATCTGAACTAATACAGCTGAGACTCTGTGAATGGAGGCATCATGTGGCAGTCATTCCACTGGTCCCCCAGTTCTCCTAAGCTAGAGGCCAGGAATGGTCCCACCTGGGTTCTCCAGCTGCTCTGGGCCAGTAAAGGTTTTAACCCTATTGCAAATTTGAAGTGTGGATATTTTCACATAGAATGTGTTTACTATTTTTGTTACCCGGGCTCATTCGTATCCTGATGAAAGTAAAGAAATAGCAAGGGGTCATAAAAAAGAAGGAACAGGGAAAGCACATTAGGGTGGTGGTTCCATATCTCACCAAAGTAGGAAGTATATAAGGTTCTATATTCATTTAATTTCATATTCCAGGCCTACCAACAACTATATCTCCATTCTTGGGAAATAGGACCTTTGTGTTTTCTGAAGGAGGTTATGTAGCTGTGGGGCTTACCCTTTGGCCATCAGTTAAGGGCCAAAAGGTTCTTTTTTGCAGCCACTACAAAACAAAAGTCTCCAGAGGTGCCTCAGCAGCTGAGGTTGCGGGGCAATGTCATGCCTTTGTTGTAGATCTGTATTCCTTAGATTGACTGCAGCCTTTGAATACTAACTTCAATGTGCTATGTTAACCATCTGGAGACATTTTACAGTTGTTGTTGAAAGGTTGATGGAGGTCTCTAATGCAACACAAGAAACTGTGGAGGCTTAATAGACTTTACCAGTTGCCATGATTTGTGAATGACAGCCACACAGCAACCCTTGGCCCAAGAGATGGCAGTTGTGTGTACTGTTTGAATGAGGATGGCAAGGAGTAGAGTGGGAGTTGCACATTTTGTAACCATTTGGAAAGCACTTGAATGGCAAACACCGACCCTAGTTAAGAAATGTTGCCCTGCTGGTCACATGTATGTCATTGATTTATTATTCACCTTGTAGAAAGCTATTTTGATGAGAAGTTTTGTGCATCAGCCCCCAATTCCTCAATAAAAGCTCTGGTGTATTTCAATGCATCACACTTAGTGTATCACCTGTGCATGTATTTTAGACCTAGGTCTGGCCTAAGATTCTAGAACATTAGCCTGTCTGCCCTCAAGTAGGGCTAGTTACAACCCTGAAAAGGATGAATTTTTCTTCTGTTTTCCTATGATTAAATAATAAGGTAGTCTTTGTGGTCATGTTTTTGTGTCATTTGCATTCACCACTGTGTGAAAACATCAGTCATCCTCCCCACATAGCTGCACACACACATATTTATGTTTTGTGTTTATAAACTCAACATATTTATGCATATATTTAAGTAAGCATCTGCAAAATAAAGGAGAAATTCAAAAGCAAAAGTAAGAATAATCAAAAGGAGATGCTATTTCAGTCAGTTGGAGGAAATGCATTATTTGATGAGTGGGTAGAAGAGAAAATGAAGAGTAGTAAAGAGGTGATAAGAATTGTGGGTGGTTCATCAAACAATGAGATGGAGGTGTTTCTGACAAAATACAGTGTCTGAGGAGAAAAGGGTCCAATAATCAGAGACTCTAGTGGCAAGACCAGATAGCTGAGAATTTGGAGACTAGAGGGAATTCATTCAGTTCCTCCATCAACTGGGTAAAGTCCCAGATATGGGCTAAAAATGGAGCTTGACATGCACAGATAAAAACAAGTGTGGCCTTTGGAGGCTAATCATCTTAGAAAGAATGCTCAGTAGCTCCGTCACCTTCTAGAAAGACTACAGTGATGATTGCTTATGTTACTTGAAATCAAATCCTCCTTGCTGGCCCTGCCCTCAGGGCACACTGAGATGGTGACTGAGACTGGGCGTGGGGGCATTCATGGGAGGCTGAAAACAGGCAGATAGATCATTATGAGTCTGATCTATGAGTCCTATCTACGTAGTGAGATCCAGTAGACCCTGTACTAAATACAAAAAGAAAGACAGAGAGAGAGAGAGAGAGAGAGAGAGAGAGAGAGAGAGAGAGAGAGAGAGAGAGAGAGA
>NW_004524842.1:1403875-1414223 GCF_000260255.1 Octodon degus
GTTAAGCTTAACCTCACTATCTGTCTGCATATCAAACATCTTAGGCATATTATGGAACAGGTATTTTTCATCAAGTATTTTGAAAGAGCATCTGATCTACTCTAGGGCTGCATCCCTACACCACCTCCTTGAGCACCCGCTAGTCTGGGAAGAATAAGCACAAAACATTTCATGGTTTTGAAAGGAGGTGTTAAGGATTTTGCAGAGATTGACTTTCTTTCTTAGTTACATCTGGAGATAGGAGACATCTATAAATCCCTCACTGTGTGCTTTTTGTTTTGTTTAATTTATGTAGCTTTTCTCTGTGGTCACTGGGATGGGGCCAAATTTAGCTTAACACATTCCTAAAAGCAAATACAATAAATTCTTTCCAAATGTTTTCACTGTAGCACAAAAAAATACAACATATATCTCGCACCCTGTTGAGAAAAGTTAATCTGTCAACCTCTTAGAAGAAGGTTGTGTCCTTGATGAAAAAAAAATGACATAGAGGAGGGTGGAAAGTGAGGCACTGTGTTGGATTTACCAGGAATGACATGCTTGAATTTTGAAAGTTGGAATCTGTGGCCTGGCTTCATCTTCTCCCAGCTTCTCCATAGCGCTTCTTATCTGACAGTGTGGTAGGAGGTCACCAGCAGGATCTCAAAATGTTATCTCAGACATTCTGGGGTGTGTTTTCCTGGCTGCCTGAAATTCCAAGATTATATATTTAAACATATTCCCACTTGCAGCACTGCTGTTGATCATACTGAGTGGGCCTGGTTGGAAACTGCTCCTCATAGGGGTGGCTTGAAGAACATCCGCTCTTCAAGCCTCTACCTTCCCCTTCCCTGCTAGGCTGCAGGTCCCCTCCTCACTGATATGGCCTGACACTCTGCCAGGACAATAAGACAGGACACAGTCCTCAAAGGGCCACTGTTCAAAGCTGCCTGGGAGAAGCAGCATCATGTAACATCTTAAGAGTTTGTTGCAGAAAATCCCTGAGGAAGGCAGGTGGCATGGAGGTGACAACCTTTGCTCAAGAGAAGATGAAAGCCAGTGCCCATGGAAGAATTTGGCTGGGGTACCGAGGGCCAGGCAAGAGTCTGAAAGAAGCCCAAACCGTCACTCCTCTATTTCTGCTTTTACTCTTTTCTCTCTGTCTCTCTTGTTTGTTACCTTCATAGTCTCCCCTGGGCTCTTCGTTCACTCCCAAAAAAAAAAAAAAAAAGCGTGCCTACAGCAACAGTAAAAGAGGAATTCACTAGAGAGGCGTGGGTGGAAAGAATGCTATTTTAGAAAAGTAACTATATAAATGCGTAATTGAGCTCTGAAAAGAAGTTCCTTAAAGACTGTGTGGGATTTAAAATCCAAGAAATGAGCACGAGATAGACTACACAGATAAAATAAAGGCAAGTATGGTCCCGACACTTTAAATTTCCTTCTTTCTTCTTCACCCCATTCTGTGTGTGTCTCTTCTTGGGGAGAAAAATGTAGCAGAAGAGATAAAAGAGAACCTGGAAGCAAAGTGAGATTAGAAGAGAAGAATAGAGTAGGAGAGACACAGGCGAGGACTCTTGCGGGCACTCCCTCGTGTTGTACCACGTACCTGGTAAATCACTATGTTGACTTGTCCAGTAAGTTTTCGGAGCATCATCTCCAACACAGGGCCACTTTCCTGCTCTCAGAAATGATGTGGAGTCCCGATGTACGTCTCACTCACAGAGCAATCTGTCTCGGGGTCACATCCAATATCCTAAATGTACTTGCGCGTCCAGCCTGGCCTTACCCGTTGCCCATGGAACGCCGATCTAGCTCCTTAATCCTGGAGGCCAGCTTGCAGTGCTCAATGCTCTGCTCCTCTACAAGATGCAGACATAGGATCATCAAAGCAAGCTTGTCTACTGGGATCAGGAGGAAGAGCTCAGGGAAAAAAGGGAAGGATGCTTATTTCTTCCTAAGTAAATGGTGTGTAGCTCCCCAGCTGACCTGGGGACAGAAAGCATTTGCTGAGTTTATAAAAAGCAAAGGACCTGGGAGTAGAGTCCAAACAATGATGACTGCAGTGAGGCTTGCACTAAGATGTTTTAGGAGGTTGATGTGGATGATATAAAGTGCTGTAGAGTAATTTGCACAGGTTTTGGACTACTGAGAATGCCAAGCTTAATGAAGCAGGCTCTTCATGGCCCCTTCTGGTTTTTGCATCCTGGGATCAGAGTTTGAACATCAGGCCACCCAACATTAGGCTAGGGTACCTTGACTGACTCGTAAGAACCAAATGTATGTATTACTTCCCTAGTCTGTCTTTAGTAACACTACGTCAGTAGCTAGAAATTTCATGCTGAGTATTTACACCATAGTAATTGGCAATACCGTTGGTGGGGGTGCAGACTGCTACAACCATTATGTAAACCCGTGGGGAGATTCCTCAAAAACCTAGGAGTGGAGCTTCAAGCCAGCTCTTCCTGTCCTAGGTGTTTTTTCCAGAACATCTGAAAATATCATACCATAAAGATATATGTGCACCCATATAGCAGCACAATTTGTTGTAGCTAAATCTTGGAAACAACCCAAATGCCCATCAACTGAGGAATAGATTAAAACATATGTGGTGTTTTTATGCAATGGGGTATCACGCAGCTATAAAAAAGATAAATTTGAGGTTTTTATAAGTAAATGAATGCAACTACAGACTATATTGGCAAGTGAAATAAATCAGACCTACAGGTGCAAACATAATATTTTCTTGCTAGTGTGAGAAGCTGAAAGAGTAAATAAAATCTGAAAGGTACAATAGATCCTGTGTAAGGGAAAGAATCTGTTCAATAAGAAGAAAAAACTGGGATGAGGAAAAGGACAAAAGAAAGAAGGGAAAATATATTTATGTATATATGTAGGATGTTTTGAATAATTCTGTTGCTGAATTCTGTTGGCCTATTGAAAGAAGCAGTTAATGCTTAAAATTTATTTTTATTCTTATATTTTTTCTTTTTAATTTCTTAAAACTTTTTAAGCCAATTGTGCAGGTTTATGTCTGGTAACCTAAACAGTGAATTTGAAGATAACATCACACAATACAACAACCATTGTTGAATTCCTATTATTACTTCATTTAATGAAATTTTGCATCATTTCTAATATTTTTACCATTTTGCATTATTTAAAAAATAAAAATTGGCAATAGCCAAACATCAATGTTAAACTACCACCAAGAGCTATTTAATAAATGTTTACTAGCATGTCATCGGGCAGAAGAGAATTTTGGAGAAACTGTATCAGTGTTTTTAAATTATAGTCATCCCTCATTATCCACAGGGGTTTAGTTCTAGGGTCCTCTGCTGATCCTGGGGTGCTCAAATCACTTCTAGAAAATGTAGTAGTATGCTCATGTAAACTCCACATACCCCCTTGTATGCTATAAGCCATCTCTAGATTCTTTGTAACACCTAGTACAAAGTGGATGCCATGGTATACTATATTGTTGAGGGAATTAAGACAAAGGGGAGAAATCTGTACACATTCAATACAGATGCAGTCTTTTTCTTGCACAATTCTGATTCATGGTTGTTTGATTATATGGATGCAGACCCTATTTTTATCTCTTTTAAAACCTAGGTTTGTTTCATGTGAAAGCGTGCATCTATGTGTGTATCCCCCAACTTGTTGACTCCTAAGTAAAGAACTCATCATTCTTTAGCTGTGAAGTAAAATGAGAATGCATTTCCATTCTCAGGGTTTGTTTAAGAATTTTGCAACAAGTTGAAGGAAATCATGTCTGCTCAGCAAAGCAATTTGGTGTCTGATGATAGCCAAACAGCCTGGAAAAATATCTTTGCCTCAGCTCACCCACTGTGCTGAGGGAAGGCGGCTGAGAAGCCGACGCCTCCAGAGCCCCATTGTGTGGGACTCTGCAGCACAGTGATGAGGGAGAGGCAGGTGTGTGATTTAGCCCTCGCTTGCTCTGTGTCCTTTGCTTAATAAGTGAAGGCTGCCATACAGTTTTCGTGAGGCTTTCCTATCAGCACTTCTATCACTTCTCTCTCATCCCTCAGGGGGAGCTTTGATGAAGCACAAACAATCAGCAAAACATTTTAGAGTCAGCTTCCAACAGACCACATAAAAATTGCTGAAAATAGGAAGATGTCTAAAACCTTTGCATGAAATGCCCAGCTTCCTTTTTCTTTCAAATTGTCTCAAAATGTGAAGACATGCAGATTTCATGGGAGTGTATCTTCAGGAGGCGCCTGGTTAACAGGGAGACTGGGTGGGGATGGCTTCACTCATCAATATTCTAGAATCAGAGAGCATTCACGTTCATTCTCTATGATCATATTAAGGAAGAAATTGGGGAGCTGGAGGTTTTGTGATGTTCCTGAGATTCACATACAGAATGGGGTCCCGAATTCCCAGGCAACATGGGGTCATTGGCATCATCTGGTACTGACACTGCCAGGGCTGTTCGTTCCTTGCTTTCTCTTCATGTCTTTGTGGATCCCTCAATGGCACAAACTGTAAACAGCAAGGATGTTCTTGGAGTAGAAAAAAAGAAGGCATCAGTTTTCCTTCGGAGGTCTCATTGGACTATCAGAGACCTCATGGAAAACTAAGGGAAATGAACTTCGAGGATAGAACAAACTCAAGTTCTCAAATCCAGTTCCCTCTCCATTAGCTGTGTCATGTTGGGCAATCCACAGAACCGCTCTTGGCCTTCCTCTTATCTAGAGGGTGGGTCAGTAGACGTGAAGCTCAATTCCTCAGTCCTCAAAGGTGCAGGCAGCAGGCTAGGTTACAGCTGTGATGTTTGTACAGCTTCTAGTCCAGAGTTAAGTCTTTGCTTGTTGACAGGAATCTTATATCTAGGATGGGGCCTCATTCGTAGATGCAGATTCTTTACTCCTTCATACAGGCTCACGTAGGAATGCAAATGCTCCTGATCCAGAGTAACGATACTGATTCTACTGCTGAGATTTCTTGATCATCCTCTGAACTTCATTAGTGCCATAAAAGTGGTTTCCGGTAGCCAGGATGACAGAATCTACTTGGAGGAATTTGCTGTTGATTGAAAAGGAAGACTTTCGGATCTGCTCTGAGCACGTGTGCTGTAGGAGGGTCCTGGAACCGCTAGGGAACCATCAGCCTCATGGTCCAAGCTGCCAGCTCTCCTGCCATCCAAGTCAGCTTGGCATCCTGGGCTGTACTGGGTGGGATTGAGGCTACCTGGCCTTGGGGCACAGGCCGTGATGCCCAAGTACCTGCTTGGAGGCTGACAACACAGAGGGCCCATGTTTCTAGGAAGGGTGTTTATCACATGGCGCGAACCCAGATGGTCTTTCTTTTCCCCACTGGAAGAAGGAAGTTTACATAAAATGGCTTGGCAGGCTGCTAGGTTTGCATCTGGACCTCAGAACTACCCAGGGGTCCTGGATCAACCCTGATTGGTCCAACCTCTTTAGTTTCTACATTGATGATTTCTTTATATCGACAAATAACCACTGGAATTAGATCGAAGAAATGTATTCCAGTTTTGACACATTAGCTTCCAGAGTTTAAAAATTCTTTGGATGAGGCCAGGTAGCTACTTTAGCTTTAAAAAGTGTCCCTTGAAATAGGCCCCAGGGGTCCATGTGGAGTACAGACATCTAAGTCTCTTACTATTGCATAAGTCCAAAAGGAAAGAAGACAAAGCTAGACAGCGATTTCCTTCTTGCTCCTTGGTTTTCTTATAGCCTTTATTGTAATGATGTTATTTGGTGAAACACAGCTTACTGTCCTCAGAGTTATTCATATCTCTTCCCTTAATCCATAGGGATTGCTTACCACTTGCTGAAACATCAAGCTTTCTGATTGCTCCCCAAGGGGAGGAAAAGCCTGGGTAGAAGAATAATCTGTCTTTTTCCCTGTTTCTCAGAATTCACTCTCCTACCAGATGGTGATGTGCCAGGGACAACAGGGGAATACGGGAGGGAGGCCACCAGCCCAGCTTGTAGTTCTGGTGCTGGTCAAGCAGAGGATATGGAGAGCGGACCTGGCAATTTGTTCCCTTTGTTTCCATCAGCTTGGCTCTGATGCTGCTTTTCTGGTCCCTTTCAATACCACTGGCAGCTGTCTGGCACTCAATTTTTGGGTTTGGGGAGAGGGCTGTTTTTGGCCTTGTGTTCTGGTTTTGAGCAATACCGATGATCACATTTGCAGAGCGCCTTCTGTGTACAAGACCCTCCGTGTGTCATTTTACCTGCTCTTCATTGCCACTCTAAGACACAGATGGGCAGATGGTATGGCCTCTGAGCTGCACCAAAGAAGAGGGGCGGGGAGTCACTAGGACTGGAGGCAGTGGAGAGGCAGGAGCTCAGGGTAGGAGCCAGCGTAGGTGGTTTGTCAAGTTTGGGCAAGAATTTCAGCCAGAAGCAAAGAGTCCAGGGAGCAGAACTCCGCCCCGGGACCTGGGTGGCAGGAGATGCATGGCCTCGGTGCTGTAGGACCCCTGGCTTTGCCAGGTGGGAGCGGGCCTCTGCTTTGCCAGCTGCAAAGTGAGATGTGCCCAAGTGCGTGCAGAAGCCTCACCCAGCAGGGCTGGGCTGAGTCACGCCCCCTCCAAAGCAAAGATAGGAAAACCGGGAAACTCTTTGGTTATTTGCCAAATTGTCCCCAGTCATGTGACCATGAAGGTGAAACAGTCTTTAATAATGAGTTCAACCTTGTCTTTTATCAATCAATTAATAAAGGCAATATAAAATCCCAGGGGTGTAGCAGAGAAAAGGCTAGAATAAACACTTTTTCTGGTTTCTTTTCAGCCACTTTCCACAGTTTGCCACCATTTGCCTCTGTTTTTATCCTAACTTTGTAGAAAACAAGATCTAGGTCTCCTGCCACACGGATCCATACTGTCTGGCACTCTCAGGATTGTCCTGGGCATTGCTATTGATATATATATTTTTCTTTACCAAGTAATGAAAAACAATTCTCATGCCAGGAGATGAGACTTAAGTGAATGGAGAGGCGCTGCCATGTACTGGAAAGAGTTTATTAGAACCTGCTGGGTATAAAACTAAGTATGAGACACTTTGAAATTACAGACAGGACCCAACCTTGCTCCAGGTGGTTTAGTCTGGTTTCTTGGTGTGATTCCCCTGTTTCCTTTTCTCCTTCAATTACTACTTGAGTCATCTCTTATATATTGGTGTCTACTTCCAGTTTAATGACCAAGAAACTCCAGCTACAAAGTGCTTAACCAGCTAGAACTCCTCCTCATGTGTTGAGAGCTGTACTGGTCAGCTATAGTGAAATACCTAACCCAGGCTATTTATGAAGTAGAGAAAAGTTGATTCTAGCTCATGGTTCTGGAAGTTCACATCCAGGATTGGGTGGCCCCATGGCAGCGGGCTTCCTCTGTCACAGTGGAGGTGCCTATCAGAGTAAGCACACACATACGGAGCCAGGGAGCAAGAAGAGAGAGCTAGAAAGAAGGATGGGGTTCCCACGGTCTCCTCTCCGGGCATCCCATCCCCAGGGGCCTAAGACCTCCCACTAGACCTCACCTCCTGATGGCCCACAGAACCTGCCAACAGCACCACTCTAGGAGCAATCGCTTAACACACGGCTCTTGGGGGAACACTCCCCATTTCCATCCATAGCAGGGGCCTGTCTCTACTGAGGTGCACAGGCCACTTGGAAAGCAGATGACATCTGTGTTGGGCATACCATGTATGGCTCAGCAGAGTGAGATATAGTGGCAACGATGCTTCTATGTCATTTGGACTTCTACCTCTAGTTTAAATAACAAAAAATAATGCATAGGAAAATGTGTTTATATATTTTCTTCCTTATCTTCACATAGGTGATGTGAAGTGGGTACGTAGGCCATGGAGAGCCACACACTAAGTGGTCAGAAAGATCTGTGGCTCCAGTGGAAAAGAAGTCTGTACTTGTGCTGTGGTTGAGAGCTTGCATACTCAAGAAAGAGCAAAGGAATCACCAAGTAGCTTTTTCTTCTCAAATGAGATATATGGGGTGGGGGATTGAAAAAATCTATGAGCAAGCATAGAGATACTAATAATAAATAATTATCTTTCACCTATCAGAGGAGCATTTGTCCTTGCTTTGAAGGCAAGATGAATTCAGCTAGGAATTGTTTGAAACAATGGAAAGTTTTCTTTTATTAGGCTCAGCTGGGGTTTGAGGCGCTTATATTAGGCTACAGAGGTTTGAAATTCATCAATATAATAGAATAAAGATAAGAGGCAGGTAGTTCCTTATCCCATAAAACAGAAAGCTTTCTCGACTAAAAAGTCTGCCATTTAGTGTTGGGTATCTCTTTAAACTGCCATTTTGAAGATACTAGAGCAGTAATTTATCTTGTTTTATGATTTATAGCTAATTCAGGATTTCTAAAGACTTCTTCATTTCAAAACCCTGAAGTCTCGTTTTTAGAAAGAGAGTCTGACGCTTCATGACTTCCTTCACCTTTATTTTGCCTTACGATCAGCAAGGATCTAAACCTAGATTGCAGAGGACAGTTTTCATACCACAGCCGCTTAGGGGGAGCAGCATCACCTGTGGCCCATAGAGAGCGCATTTTCAGGTTCGCTCACTTAGCAAAGCGATCAGCTGACGCTTGCCGAGACCATCCATTCGTAGCTTACAAATTGTTTTCTTGGGCTGAGTGAACCCAGCCAAGGGCGGTAGTAGCCACTTGTAGCAGCTTAGCTTTTATTGCTATATCTAGCCTCATGCATACACACATTGGTATACATGTATAAATGTACATATGTATCTATGGATAGAGTAATTTATATGCATATGGGTTCTATAGAGATTGATAAATAAAGGAATATATTCTAAGGAATTAGCTCACAGGGACTTGTGGTTATGGAATCCAAGATTTGCAGTCAGCAAGCTGGAAACCCAGGAGAACCAGTGATGTGAGTTCTGGTCCCAGCCTGAGTCTACAAGCAGGAGAAGACTGATCAAAGCGAGAGGGAGACAGTTCTGTCCAGCCCCTCCTGTTGTGAGCAGGGCCATGGCTGATTTGATCAGGGCCCCCGAATTAGGAAGGGCAATCTGCTTTACTCCATCCACCAGTTTAAATGCTCTTTTCCCCCAGAAATGGCCTCACAGATACACCCAGGGCAACGTTTGACCAACTATCAGGTGTTCCCTGCCCCAGGCAAGCTGATACATAAAATTAACCTTCACAATTGGCTTTCAGCATAAGGTTGTATTTCCCAAAGTGCTTCTGTAACAAACTTGGAAACAAATGTAGGAAATTGGAGTTTCTGCAGCGCCAAATCAAGCTGCTTAATATGATAAATGGCAAAGTAAGCAGGGAAACATAAGAATGATTGCAAAAACAAATAATCTCAGGCAGAGACTTGAAGAGTTTAACTGGGCTTGATGTCATTTGCAATTCATCAGTTATCCCAGGTAGGTTATCGACTGAGCCAGTTTTCTCTAACCTAGCCACGTATCAAAATCACCAGCATTTTAAAAGGAGAACCACAGCACCGCCAGCACCACCCCCTGCAGAGTGCAGAATTAGAATCTTTAGGGACATGGAAAGAAAATCTACTCTTAACAAGTTCTCTGAGTGATTCTTAAGAAGCTAGCCTCGTACTGGTCGAGGTCCCGCAGTCCTTCATTTAGAAAGAATTCGACTGGTGTGAATATAAAACAATTGTTACAAGTTGACCTCAAAATTAGTTCAGCAACATCTTTCAAGGCCTACCACCATCCATTAAGGCTCCATGATTGGTATTGGAGATGCAAGACTCTGTCCTCCCTTCTGTCATTTAAACAATTGTTAAGACAGTACATTATAACATGGTAGTGCTGTAAGAGAAACACAGGCTAATGTTATGTCCGCACAGTGGAAGCCTTAACCTCCATCGTGTTCTGCCTCCAGAGCCCTTCCTTTTATGGGTCCGTGCCCTTCAAGAATCATTGGCTACAATTAGTCCTTCTGAGGTCTGGGTTAATTTTTTCATGGGGAAAGAATCAAGAAGTACTACCTTTTGAAAACCATAGAGAACACTGTATTTTGTTCAGCTGAGTCTGCCGGGTCTTGGCTCTGGCAGATAGTTGAGGTTTTATTGTAAGATCAGTGGTATCTTCAAAGTTCAGAGCAGACAACAGGAGGAAGGAAGCTGTTTATACAGGGCATAGGCGGGACTGTGATATCCTAGGTGGTGTGTTCTTGAAGGCTGTGAGAAGCAGCAGACGTAGCACAGAAGTTGGCTTCTTACTGAGGCTCCTCAAAGGCCACAAGTCATGTTGCACTAATACGTCATCCAACACTTTTCATCTCTTTCTTTTATCCTAATGATATTTCCCTTCTATACCTCTCTTTGTCTGTCTGTCTGTCTCTCTCTCTCTC
>NW_004524842.1:1414323-1418148 GCF_000260255.1 Octodon degus
TCTCTCTCTCTCTCCCTCTCTCTCTCTCTCTCTCTCTCTCTCTCTCTCTCTCTCCCCCCCCCTTTCTCTTTCCTTCTCTCCCTCCTTTATAGGTTGTGCTTTTGGTTTTGCACAGCTGCTATCTTAGGGAATTCCCCTGCTGTGAGAGGAAGCTACATCATTGAGCTAAGCATGGAAGGCTTTCACTCTGATGCAGGAATAAGTCAAGTTCTTGTGACTTGTAGATGTTGCTCTGGACCCAGCTTCTTTACTTCAGGCTTTGATCTCTGCATCATTCCCCTTCATATCATGGTAAAAGGGTGGTGGTTTAAGGCCAGCAAGATAGCTCAGCAGACTAAGTGCCTGCTTAGGCAAGTACAGGGGCTGGGGTTCGCTTCCAGGCACTACATGCTGTGCTGACCCTGCTCCCAGGCACACTGAGTCGGCCACCCAGACTGGGCATGGTGTTGCATGCCTATAATCCCAGTACTGGGAAGGCTGAAAACAGGACGATCACTGCATCCAAGCTGCACAGGGAGACCCTGTACCAAACACATAAAACAAAAAAAGAAGAATGGTGGCTCAAGACAACAACCAGCTGTAGACTTGAACTCATAACCTTACCTCAAGTGTTCAGGGAGAAGGCACAGGACATGGAAGACAAGAAGCCTTTGGTGTGTGTCTTAGTTAACTTTTTTTCCATTCCTGAGACAAAATACCTGACACCCAAAAGTTAAAGGGGAAACAGCATATTTAGCTCCCAGTTTGTTGAGATCTCAGCCCATCATCAGCTCGCTGCAGCACAGGGTGGCATGGCAGAAACGGTTCATGGTGAGCAGGAGGTGGCAAAGCAGGCAAGCAAGCAAGTGGCAAGATAGGCCTCTTCTTGTACCTTTATTGTATCCAGGCCACTGTTACTAGGGCTGTGCCCAACCAATCAGTGGATGGATGTAGTAATCAGCCAATTTTAATCCTAGTACCCTTAATCCTAGCATTAATCAATCACACACTCTAGATTCAACCACCTCTGAAAAAGCCCCACCTGTGACTGGATGAGACCCTGCAGAGACAGCTAGGCGTAAGCCATAAATGCTGGTGGTTCTTTTTGTGTTGTTTGATTTTTCAGTTTTGAAATTCACTTTGCAGTATTTAGGGTAAAACTTGGGTCTCATCACCTCCATAGCCAGAACTAGACACAAAACTCACAATCTAGTGACTTTGAAAGCTGACCTTGTGCAGACAGGGAGTCCTAAAGTGTATTGGTAAAATCAGGGTAGGCCATTCAGCATGTAGTGGCTCACCTGAATGGACCCAGTGTCACCGTACTTAATGAAACATAAAGCTATATACAGTCTCCATATTGCAAAAGAAGAAGGAAGAGTAATTGTCATACCTCCAGATAGGACAATGAGATGCCAAGGCAGATTTGTGTCCCAGAGAAAATTTCAGGACTGCTGCTGAGCCTGTCTATGCCTTTCACTCTGGCCATTTACTATGGCAATTCTGGCCCTTTAGTAGAGTTGCTTGCGAAGTTGTTACCGTTTAATAGCTTTCTATAAGATAGTGGCATTGTTAAAGGGCAAACAGCTATGCTGACAGCTATGATTTGTTCATAGAAATAAAGACAGCTTGCCTTGTTATAAAATAAGGTATACTGCATGAACCAACCTGTATATTGATATTTATTAGTGCTTTTGTTTTTCAGCCAAAGGTTTTCTTTCCACTACTCTTGTTGCTTTTAGGTATGGAGGACAAATGTCTCTCTTTCTGTCCATCTGTCTTATAGAAGCATAATCTTGCATTGCTTAAGAACTGGGATACATCTGAAAACTGTGCTGCTAGCTGGTTTTATGGTTGTGCAAGCCTCATAGAGTGAACTTACACAAAACCAGAGAGTACATGTCAATCTAGTAAATGGCTGCTTGAAACAATCCAAAGATAGGCCAAGCTGAGCATGGTAGCTCATGATTATAGGCCCAAAACTGGAGGCTGAGACAGGAAGATCATGAATTTGACTCCAGCCTGGGAAGTTTAACAACTTGGCAAGATCATCTCAAAAGGTAAAAAAGATCAAGAGGTTAGGGGTTCAGTGAAGGTCAGGGATTCAGTCCTCAGTACGGTGGTTCATGGACTTAATTCTTTCCATGATTCTGGTAATAAACTGAATTGGTCTCAGATTCAGTGGTTAGGGTCAATGTGGACTTTATGGGAAATTAGATTCAGTTCATGACCAATTCAGTTTATGGCTGAGTTCTGGGAAGAATTAAGTTTGTGAACCGAGTTACCACTGTACTGCAAAAAGAGGGGATGGAGGGACAAATGTGATATGTGGGGCTGCTGCCAGCATACCCCAGCACGCTTTTATAGTCAACTTTATTTTTATAGGTAGAAGGTACACACTAAAAAATAACAACATATACTATATGAAACACAAACCCATAACTGAGTCATTGATCATCAGGTAGTAGATATGGTACATAGCTACACTTCTGTCATTTACCTGACTGACAGTTCTAGGTGTGTTCACATACACACGATCACAAACACAGAATGAGTAATGGGTTACATAAGCCATTCAGTGACAGGAGTCTTTCAGTTCTGTTATAATCTTAGAGGACCATTATTTTGTACATGGTCTTGCACTGACCAGAGCATCTTTTATGTGGTAAATCCCTATATACCAAAAGCTGACCCTGGGAATTTGGAGTGTGGCAGCAGATGGCTAAGGGGACCTGAGATAAGGATGCCATTTGACCATTAGGTCTATGTCATTAGGCTTGTCAGCAGTCCCCAGCCTGAATGAGACACATGGCATGTGTTGCTCCTGTCAATTTGGATCAGAGACTGAAAGCCACACTGCAAAGGAATTGACCTCGCCACCCCCAGGACATGCAGCCACCTGAGAGTGGAGAGAAGCAGAAGTGGTATTAGAGGCTGTCACAGTTATGGGGACATTCAATGTGGGATCTCCAGAGTGTGAGATATCAGAGAACTAAAACCACATGTGGTGGACCCTTGACTTAGAAACTCATTGGGTTCCTGGGGGCTTATTGAAACTCAAACTGTCAACTGAAGCCTCACCTCCTCTATAGAGCCTTCAAAGTGTGTCTCTTGCATACAGGTAGCCCTCAGTGCCCTTAGACACTGGCTAAGGATTCTCTACTGTCCCTGTACAGGAGAGGATGCTGCAGTGTTCCTTCCAAAACTCTGTAAGGGTTAATCTGTATCTGAGACCATCTGGAAGCACAAGCGGCTGGCATTTGGGTCATAATGCAAGACTGATTGCAAGTTTAAACTATTCCAGTCATAACCCAAGTTGTGCATAGAATAGACCAGTTTGTAACTTGAGAGCTTCTGTATTTCAGCACAAAACAACCTGTGTGAATACCACTACCTAAGGACACTTAGATTTGTAATAATCTTGGGACTGCTTGGGTTTGTTGTTGGTCCAGCTTAGAACGCACACTCAACTTTAGCTACTGTGAAGTCTAATTCTATTTTGCATGCTGTGTGTGTGTGTGTGTGTGTGTGTGTGTGTGTGCGTGCACATGTGCACACTGAGCTATATCCCAACACTTTTGTTTTAAATTTTGAGACAGGGACATGCAAAAATCACTAAGTTGCCCAGGATGGCTGGAATTTGCCATCTTGCCTCAGCTTCCCAGAGTGTTTGGATTATAGGCATTTGCCACCTAGCCTGTCTAGATTCCATTTTTTTTTAAAAAAATTATTATTATTTTTTATTGCTAAACTTTTTTCCATAATTTTATTGATAAACAAATAGCAATGAGACAGTTTCAAACCAAATTGGTAGGACAGTTTCAATAATTAATACATTGCATACAT
>NW_004524842.1:1419358-1424735 GCF_000260255.1 Octodon degus
TAGCAGCAACTGGCATGTCATGACAAGCAGCCCGTATTCAGAAAACCAGAATGACAGGCACTCCAAGCATGAAACTACTATTATAGATTACCATCTGCAGTGCAGTTGCTTAGTTCACAGGTATCAGTATATATAGTTAGTCAGGGTAGATTCCATTTTTAAAGCAGGAAAATTCATTAGCTGATGGCGTGAATTCTTTTTTAAGGAACTCAGTTTTGCCAGGTGTCTGTGCCTGGACATCATTTTAAAATTGTAGGGCTTAATTTCCGAAGGAGGACTTGCTGTCCAGACAGACAGAATGAGCAACATGGGCAATGCATGTCTGTATGGGTATGTGTATGTGTATGTGTATGTATCCATGTGTGTATCTATGTGTATGCATATGTGTGTTGTGTGTTTCCTGTCTTGGCATGTGTATGTACCTGTGTCTACACATGTGAGTGTTTGTGTCTATATGGTCCCTTCCTGTATCCTCCTCATACCTTATTTAGACATGGTACAGGGATCACCAGGCCAAGGTTATAGTAGTCACTGGAAACTCGTACTGCCAGGGAAGAGTTTGTTCTCCTGAAGATGCGCAGAAACTTCCACCAACTTCCATGCATCGCGGTAGGTTTTTCCTTTCATCTAGATGACAACATTCTGGACCCAGGAGTATGAAGCTTTAGTTACTTGATTTCAAAGTTGTTCATAGCTAGAGTTTGTCACATTGAGGGAGAAGTTAAGAGGAACTGCCTCTGAAACTCCTTCTAAAAGGAGATTCCGCCACCATCAGATGAGTTTGATTTACAACTGTTTCTCATGGGTGAGCCTCCTTATTTGTCCCTGACCTTTGAATTGGCCTCTTGGGATCCCACTCAGATTTTCGCCCTTGATCATCAAAGCACACTGTGACATGGTGCCATGGGGGCCTGTCTTTAATGTTCCCGCTTTGATTCCGCAGGCCGGGATTCAAAGGCTCTCCTGCCTATCGCATGAAGCGCAGTGAGTTTTTCAAGGACAGTTTGTTATGGATCGAGGGAGAGAAGGAGTCTAAGTGAATAATTAAAGAATCTAGTAATTGTAGCTTAAATTAAAACTCTCCCACAAAATAAAATCCAAGGAAGAAAAGCTATAATAATATGAAGTCCTGTACCATGCCCAATTTTTATGATTTATTAGTGGTTACTTAGGATTCTAACATTATTCTAGACAGCAAGAAAAGGGTATAATTAGCAGTTGGGGAGGCTCAAGCCATAAGCATAGTGCATTGCTCCTGAGACCTGATCCTCCTTGCTTTTATTTTTGCCCTGTGGACATTTTCCCTGGCTCTCCCAACAAACTCTACCAAACCTTTAATTAGTATAAGTCAGAAAAGACAGAGAGGCCTCAAGTGCAACCAGAGGTTCTTACTGTTATTAGACACAGAAATTATAAGATAAAAGCATCAAAGATTAAGACTGGGTGTCAGAAATCAGCCTTTTGGTTGAGAAGGGCTGGAGGGCTCTTCTGGGTCCCTGAAATCACACTTTGTGACGTTGGAAGGAGGCTGTAAGCACAGGCAAAGGACTTTTTCACAGAATCAGCAGCATTATGGGTAATTTTGTGGATGGGTGGATCATAATGTTGGCAGATGAAATACCACAGTCTCGCAGAATGAGGGTTATTTTAGATCTGCTGCACCACATGCAGCAGCAACTTCTCCTCTGCCCTCTCCACTTTCCACCTTGGGATCTGAGTCCCTGAGCAGCCCTGGCAATAAGGACAAAGCACTCCAGCCTTTCCTGTCATTGCCAGTGTGGGTGCTGAGGACAGCTTTCTTATTGGCTCCCTAGTCCAAGAGACAGACTCAATTTATTCTCATACTGTTTGGAGAATTAGTATTTAAGTGGTTGGGTTTTCGTCTGCCCTTCAAAATTTTGTTTAATTTAGCTCTCTGTGTTACCCAGCAGCTCAAGTACCATCCATGGAGGGAAGGAGGTTGGAAACTCAGTCTCTGACTCTCCTCCACTCAGTAGAAAAAAAGAGTATGACCTCCAATAGGAGTCCTTTATCTTGCATGAGAAGCAGAAGCCTGGCACCTGCAGGCCTGCTTTGACAGAGCACAAAGCAACTCTAAGAATAACCCATTTGTGGTACTATACACCCTATAGGGCGGGAGGTGGGTTGGTCACAATTTACATATCACCAAAGAGTGAATTTACTATCTGCCTTCTAAGATGGGAAGACATGGCTCATCCACAGCCCAAATTAGAAAATCAAGAGCAACTTATAAATGGGGAAACCCATCTCCTCCTCTGGTCCTGTTCCTATTGGTGCCACTCCCAGTCTTGAGCGCTAAGACAAGGCAGTAATAGGACAGGGATGAGGGAAGGTAGGAAGATGAGTGAGAGTGGAGGATGTCCCACCCCATAGAGAGGAGGGTGACCTGCTGGGCCTCAGTGTCCAGCTCTTGCTCAGAATCAGTGTAGCCTCAGGTCCGGTTGGTAGTTTTTCTTCTGTGCCTCTTTGTCAATACATCCAGCAGGAAAACAACCCTCTCATCATCAAAGTTGACTTTAGGTTGACTAGACAATGCACACTTAAAAGCAAGAACTATGGAGCCATATTTGCCTCAGTTCAATCCTTGGCTCTATCACCATGTAACTTTGTGACCTTGAACCAGTCCCTTAAGCCTTTTTGTTGCCAAGTTTCTTCAGTTGTTGAAGAGAGTAATAACAGTACCTGTCTCTTAGGTTTGTTGTAAGGACTAAATGAAATATTTGTCTAGTTCAGTGACTGGCACATCATTTATGTCTTTAGGAATGTGGAGGCTTTCACTCGATGGAAACCAAATTTAACAATTCTCTGCATTGGTTGTTTAAGAGCTTATAAGTTTTGTATCTTCAATAGCCCAGATGTGCTTAAAGCTATCAACACATAAGGATACTTCTGAAAGGCATGGGCCAGATCCAAAATTCCCAGGATGAAGTTGCATGCTAGCATTCTCTAAGCCTCTATTTTCTGAACATAAAGAATACAACATCTGCAAACAACAGCTGGACAAATATTGAAAGATGTAATTCCAGCTTCTTGCCATGTTAGCATAAGCTATTGAGAGGGAGGGAGACAATCCGCCCTGTATCAATACCTTTTTATGTCTGGAAGAAAAGAGCCGCGATGAGTCATTCTGTTGAAGCAAGTCTTCGCGAGAGCTACCTAAGATGGCATTCTCGGTGGCATCCTGGGTACACTCAGATAACGTGCAGCCATTTACGAGAAGCCCTGGCTTATCAGGGCAGATGGATGGATTGGCCTATGTTTATCTGGAGAACCTTAACTAACATCAAACATCAATTTGTGTCCTTCCCTACAACTCATTAACTCAGCTTCAGGTGAAGTGCTAGCCCGCCATCTAGGGCTTCCTGGAAAAGGAAGAACAGCAAAGGTGACCTGGAAAGCGAAAGAGGGGCCTGATCTTTGGTTTAAAAAAAAAAATAGTGTCCTGGAGCTGCCTTCCAAACAGTGTTGAGAGCTTGCTGTGAGTCAAAAGCACACACATTTGTCCAGCTTGCTTATCTGGGCTTGATGGGGTGATTCTGTCCTCTGGAGGAGTCTTGCTCTTTTGGGATAGACGTCAAAGTGGGGCAATCCCAGCAAAAAGAAAGCAAAAGCAAAGCTCTCTACTGAAGATACAGAAAGAAAATGAAACCTAGAAGCCAGAAGCAACCCCAGGTCAGGACTCAACACAAAGACCAACTCTCGGGCTTCCAAACTGTGCTGACAGGGCTTAGATTTCAACTTCTAGTGTTCCAGGGAGTAGAATGAAGGGATTGGCGGTGCACCGGATCCTTTCCTGCCCCAAGCTTCTTAAATGGCAGTGCATATGCAGGCCGTGAACTGATGGGGCAGAAGATGGAGACACCATGGTACTAACAGACCAGGTTACAGCCTCTCGACACACACTCACCCGGTCAGCTCTGTGTCCCTCGGGATGCATGGTCGTAGTGCACTCCTGCCTTTGCCTCTCGTAGACAACAGGAGGCTAAGTAAATGCCCACGTGGCAAGGACTTCAGACTTAGCCTAGAAGCTGGCCCTGCTGAGGCTCCACAGGAACACTTCTGACGTGGTGCTGCCTTGGCCAAAACAAAACCAGCAAAATCTTGAATGTTTCTTCTTTCTTTATGTGGCAGTCTTAAAACAAGTAGGCAGGGACATGCATTCAGCAAAATATTCCAATATAGTCCAGTAGTCCATAAGAGTAGTGGGTTATTTGTAGGACTGGCAATGTCAGAAGTTGTTGACTTGAGCCTTTCACAGCTCAGCATATTAATATGGCTTTATTTTTTTATACTTTGTTTTTATACTTTTCTGCTGGATGGTTAAGACCAAGGTAAAGCAGAACCTATATAACCAGAAATGTAACTTTTGTATCTGACAAGGTCAGTCAAGTCCCCTCAGGATTTACCCTGAAACCCTGTACTGCAGTCTGTAAATCCATCTCTGACAAAACTAAACAAAAAAGGGGGATACAAATGAAGGACTATTTTGTATCTGTATATACAAAATAGGATAGATATACAGCTACTTTGTCTTAATTCAGTGAGAAGAAAGATTTGTACCAATAGTGTTTGGACAAGATATCATGTCTGCATCTTGTACTATGAATAACCACTATGAAGACAATGATATCCAAGTATTAATTATTGAAACTGTCCTACTAATCATTTTGAAACTGTCTCACTGCTATTTGTTTCTCAATTAAAAATAAAAAAAAAACCAATTAGGCAGGCTCCGTGCTGAAAGGAGACCTCTCCCAAAAGCAGCCTGGGGCCAGTGTCATTTCCAGCTGTCCCTGCCTCTCCCCCTCAGAGACAGCCCAGGGTTTTATACATGGTAGGCAAGCACCCTATCACTGAGCTAGAACCTCAAGCTTTTAAATGTCTTGTAGCATTTTTTTTAAGAGGCATGTCATAATATAATTCAGGCTGGCCTTGAACTTACTATGTAGTTGGCCTCGAACTTGCTGTGTTGTCGCTGCCCTAATCTGTGGAGTAGCTGGGATTACAGCTGTGTGCTGCCAGACCAGCACATTTTCAGACTTCCTACAGATGAGACCACAGTTAGCCCGACTGAAAGACTTCTAGATGATTTTTCTGCTCCAGGCAATGAGGCTGCTTCCAGCGGCGACTAGAATATGGTCTGCCATGTTGATGTCATTAGGTAGAATGAGATGCCAAAATCTGAGACATTTACTTTAGAGTCCCTTTAGGATTGCATCTAGCTTTAGGGTGAGAATTTAAAAATTAAGGGCCGGGGAGATGGCTCAGTGGAATAAGCGCTTGCCTGGCAAGTGCAAGGGCCTGAGTTCAATCCCCAGTTCTGCCAAAAAATAAATAAATAAATAAATAAATAAAT